>NC_047034.1:42815911-43046377 GCF_011762595.2 Tursiops truncatus
CCTGCCATTCCCACCTCAAAATTTCCCAGCTAGTTCAGGAAGCTCTGAGGGAGTATCTCACCTCTGCTAACCAACAGAGGTTTCTTGTCCATGAGGTAGAGTCTGGGAGTTCTTCACCATGCCTTTACTGGGCGGGTATCTTGGCCACCCTGAGAGGCCACCATGTTCTCTATCCTGCTTTTGGCTCTTCAGGTGTGTCTCTTGCTAGCACAGACCTGTAATGTTGTCTTCTCATCTTCTTTCCATGTGTAAGTCAATCTAGCCCCCTACTCAGGCTTTTATGGTCTTCTCCCTTCTCACATCTCATGCATCTCTGCTTCCTGGATGACTGCTCTGTTCAAGAGAGGAAAATGCTTTCCGTGTCTTCTAGTTGCTATGGCCTATTGCCTGGGCTAAAAAGAAGCGGCACTTTGTGTGCTCTGTGCCTGACAGAGATCTTAATAAAGCAGCACTTTTATTTCTTCACTTTATAAACTCTAAGTCCCTGGGATTTTCGGCTAAGTTCTGCTAGAGTTATTGGGTAAGGTGGTGATTGATGGGCTAAGAGAAAATGGGAACAAAATACTTCAGGGGGCACTTAAAACTACCCCTCTGTTCCTACATGGCCCACTGGTCTTGGATTAATTGTTGCTGACAATAAATTACTTTCACAAAATGCTTCTTTGCTTTTTAGGCATGTAGATCTTTGTCCTTTCTCAGCCTTAACGTCCCTCTACATATGTATTTATTTGATAAAATATATTGAGTACTTACTATGTGTCAGTTATTCTGCTAGGCCTTGGCGATATACTGGTTGATGAAATAGTCCTAGTTTCTGTCATCATGCATCTTACAGCCCCAAGCTGTCTGAATATTCAGTGGATAAACAGCTTAAGTTGGCTTCTAACCCCTGCTGCAGAACAAATGAACAACAGAAGGTGTGTCTGTTAAATGCTAAGTAAAGAAGCACCATAGATTTCGGAGGGGCAATTGATTACTGGAAAGCCTGGACTAAGCTCCATGAAAGAGATGGGAGTTGAGACCTTGAGGGACAGGGAGGACTAGATGGGTGGAAACAAACAGGAATAGCATTCCAGGAGAATTGCATATGGCAGGTCCCAGAAGAGGGAGGCGGTCCAGGTTTGTATCCATGCATGCCCGGAGGAATGCTCAGGAGAGTGTAAAGTCACACTGACCTTGATTCAAATCCCAGTTTGATCACTTAGTATGGATGTGAGTGAGCTTGGGTTAGTTCATTAAATTCTCTGAGCCTCAGTTTTCTAATCTGTAAAATGAGGATATCAAGACCTATTTCATGGATTTTTGTATGGATTATAAGAGTACAAAGTATATAAATGTAGATAAAGCACTAAAAATCATGTCTGGAAAATAGTAAGTGCTCAAAACCGATAGGTCTTGCCAGTTTGGTTGAGCAGATGATGCATGTAGGGTGAAGGAAGTACTCACTTTTAGATATATTTTTTGGAGTTTACCCCTTGCTGTTGAGGGGGTGCAAACGAATGAGGAACACTCTTGCTTTGTTACCCGCAAGGTGAGAGAAAAAGTCAGGTGGAAAAATAAATGAGGGAAATGGACTGTTTTCTTGTACTTCTTTCTACTTCTTATCATAGGCATTGAGCACCTGAATTACTCAGCCTAATTCTGTCTGTGTATGGCACACGTGCTGGACCAGCTAGGGGCTGGGAAAGGACACCCCTTTTTTCTTATTTCTCTTTACTTGTCTGGCAAAGCTGGGGGTAGAGTTGTATATGAGATGATCTGACCACATACATCATTGTTATGTCAGAGCATCAAGTTAGGTTATTTTAATTTAAAAAGCTATTAACAAACAGGGCTTATATGTTTCTCCTTCAGATCATAAAACACTAGCTTCTAAACACTTAGCTCTATTTGTTCCAATCTTGTCTTACCTTTGATTGGTGGCAAAATCAACTTCATTGACTGATTTAACTCGCTCAGTCCTACTGTTGGCTTCTAATCTGTTTCCTTTATAATCGCTTTAAACTCAAAAACAATTGTAGTGTCATAGAAACTGCAGCTTCAAAGTGAAGATGCCATTTCACATTGAAAGGACAAAGTAGATCAATGCTTGCAGTTCTCTTCAGTTTCGATTCCACATACACAGGGCTTTAAACAAGTCCTTGTGGAAATCTCACCTGAGTTGCTGGTGCAGCCACAATAAGGTAAAGTTAGAAGAATCAGAAATATGTCTGTGGCTCTATTTAGTTCTCAGTGTCTTTTGCTGAAAGAATGCAAAAATCATACCAGAAAATCTGAAAGAGAAAAGCAGAGAATTATCAGTGGGAGTGGGGTGTTTCATAGTTGCAATAAAAAGCAACTAAAACCGGAAGAAAGTGAGAGCATTTGGTAAACACAACAGAAGAAAAGCACGAAATAGGAGAAAGAATTACTCAGGATAGATGAACAGTTTGCAGATAAGACAAATGAGAAAGAATTGTTGCAGGAAGAATGGTACACAATTATTGGGTGGTGATTCAAACAGTTGTCTGGACTGAATGAGATGGAAGCAGTGGGGAGGGGACTAAAGCATTGATTATAGGGGGAAGAATCAAAGGGGATTATAATTCCAATCCAGTGGGTTTCTTTTACTCTGAATTACCAGTAGATTAGAACAGCTCATATCAGGATTTAATTAAGCAAACATCCCTGAATTTGTAACCCCTGTCCTTTCTGTTCCTAATATGGTTCCTTAGCCTGTCTTCTGAGATTGAACACCTGAGCACCATTGTATTCAAGTTAATTGATTAAGCGTCTCATTGCAGCTGACAGTGAGACTCTTGGGGGCAAGGAGCCTGTTGTGTCCATCACTGAGTTTCCTGTGCCCGGCCCAAGATTGGGCACACATTAGGGGTTCCGTGAAAGTTGTGAATGAATAAACAAGAGACCCTTTAGCATGGCAAACAGGCTTTCAGCCCATTCTTTGAGTATTCTTTAGACACATTGCTTATTATTCCACTTCCTCTGAAGCAATGAATTACCTCTGACATCCAAGAAACCTTCAAAAAACGAAACAGGACTTTGATTCCCAAAAGGGTTTTCCTGCAAACACAAAGTACTTCATGTGTAATGATGAAAGAACCCAAATCAGTCTGGCACCGTCGTGACAGTAACTGACAGGCTGACAAGCCGTGCTTGCCTGATACATCTCAGAGGGCTGGGTGTGTTTTTCATACCCTGCCAGTTTTGAGTGTCTACCTGACAGATGTCTGTCAGGCTGCAGCAAGAAGGAGGAGCCTAGGGGAGGCCCAATGCTGCTGCTTGCACGTGCGGCTAGGTGTGAAAAGTGGCCTCACTTTCACTACTATGAGATCTCTTCTCTGGATCTGGAACCTAAGGTATTTTCATTTCCCCAGTTCTGGGAATTAGAGTCACTGCCAGTTACAAGGATTCGATTGTCCTTTTATTCTCGTGCATGGAGACAGCCTATTAAAAAAGGTATAGGTTAGAGAGTCAGGTAGGTGAAAGTGAGCAAATATCAATGAGTCTGTGATTCTTAATCCAAAAGAAGTGTGTATAATACTTGTTTCACAGAGTTGTTGTGAGAATAGAGATAGTGTGCCTGGAGTTTATGAAATGGAACTTAATATAGAATGTTTGTCCTGCCCTCAAATTCACATGTTGAAACCTAATCCCCAGGCTGATGGCATGAGCCCTCATGAGTGGGATTAGTGCCCTTCTTAGACCTCAAAGAGCTCCCTCCCCACTTCCAATGTGAGGACAGAGCAAAAAAGATGGATTATCTATGAACCAAGAAGCTGGTCCTCAGCAGACACCAAATATGCTGGTGCCCTGATCTTGTACTTTCCAGCCTCCAAAACTGTGAGAAATGTTTGTTATTTAAGCCACCCCATCTGTGGTATTTATGTTATAGCAGAACCTATGGAACAGTGGTTTTAAGACAGAACCTATGGAACAGTGGTTCTTGACTGGAACAATTTTGAATTCCTCACTCTCTGGGGCATTAGGTAATGTCTAGAGACATTTTTGGTTGTCAAAACTGGGGCAGTTGCTACTGGCGTCTAGTGGCTAGAGGGATGCTCCTCAACATGCCGCAATGCATAGAGAGCAACCCTCCCCTCCCTCAACAAGGACTTCCTCTGCTCAAAATAATCAGTAGCACTGAGGCTGAGAAACACTGCTGGAGAACATGAATGCTCAAGCCCTGTGCAGAAGCTCATGGGTTTAAGCTCTAGAAGGTTTGCTGCCTTGTTCTGCTTAAATAAACCCCCACTCAAAAACCCACCCTCTGACCCTTGCTCCCGATTTAAGAAGCATTTAGGCTTTAATCTATTAAAACTAGGTTAAACTATTATGTTCTGCAACAGATATATTTTAGTGACTCAAGCAACCACCCCTTCAGGTTTGAGACCCATGTCATCCTCCCACAGTCTCACAAAGTCCCCCAGAGTGTTCCCCTGGGCCACCTCTCATCCTTGGCCACACTCCATGGAGTGATGTGTGGGGTCTGCTCTCTGGCTCCTGCCTTGCTGTGATTTCCACATCACTGTATTGGCAGAGTTTGCTCATCACTCAGGTTACTGGCTGTTAGGGGCACCTCCCCAAACCCCAAATTCACATGTTGAAGTCCCAACCCTCCAGTACCTCACAATGTGACTGTATTTGTTGTTAGGGTCTTTCAAGAGGTAATTTAGTTAAAATTAGGTCCTTAGGGTGAACCCTAATCTAATATGACTGTTGCCCTTAAAAGAGATTAGGACACAGGAAAATACAGAGGCAAGACCAGCAGCCCTCAGACTTGCTAAATCAGAAACTCTAGGGGTGGGACAGCAACTTTAAGAAGTTCTTCAGGTGATTGTGATATGCACTCAAGTTTGAGACTCTAGTCATGGCATCTTGGATTCTCTGAGTATTCTGTTTGTTCTGGCAGTCACTTCTGCCTACCAGCACTCTCTGGTATCTGAATCTTGGAGTCCCTCCCCAGAGGGACATACTATCTTTTCATCAAAACACCCTTCAACGCTTTACTATGGGGAAATCACCAGTAGGTTCACAGATTCAGTGATAGAAAATTCAATTCTCTAATCATCCTTCCATCAAAATGAGAGCATTGGCTAGCTCTTCCCCTGGAAATTATTTTTCCCTGACCAGGCTTGTAACATCTTTATCCCCAGTTGCAACATTAAATGTCATTTTACGTTGTCACCAGGCTTTAAGTTCCAAATTTATGTACTTGATGTGGAAAGGAGGAGGGGAGGGGATCTTCCCAATAATTTTAGATACAGTAATATTAATAACAAGTTTGTAAAGCACTTTTCAATGTACAGAACTCTTTTTACATCCTGAAATGTTAGTGTCCTCATCTGTACAGTAGAGATAAGTATACTCAGCTAACGGGGCTTTTAAAACAAGCCCATGACTTTGGTTCCCCATTTCCCAGAAGGGAAACTGAGATTCAGAGAAATCACATGACACAAGCGCTCAGTCCCGCAAAGAGATACCTTGGGCCCAGTTCTTTCTAACTGATATCATTGAAAACAAGACAAACCCATTTATTTCCACGTTGCAGATTTTAGCACTTACCAGGAATGGTCCAGGCATCCAGGGCTCTCAGTGACATGTGCTTGGGAGACAGATTATGATACTTTCTTCTTTGCCTGCTGATCCATGGCCTCACTGTAAATAACAAAAACGTACAGCCAGGGGGCCTCCTTTCAATTCTCTTCTGTAAATTTACAGAGGGGAGAAGTGGTTCGGTACTGGCAAGGTACTGTCAACAGCAGGAAGATTTGGAAAGGCTGGTTATACATGTCTGTGAAAAGCCCTGGACGTGAAGGTGGCTCTTCCTGTTACCTCTGGACACCTGTACAAAGGAGCCTGAGGACTCCGGGGAAAGACAGGCTCTGTCCGCAAACTGGACAACTGTTTCCATTGCCTGATGCGAAAACTCTGGGGGGATGCTACAGATAATTGACAAATAATTACCAAAGAAGCACGGAGAGAGATTCATGTAAAAAACTTTGCAGGAAACTGGAAAACTCTGCCGAAACCTTGATGATTGAATGAGAAAGTGTGTGCATGTGTGTTTATGCATGTATATATGCCTTTGTGTACCTGCAAGTGCGTGTGCTTGTGTGACTGTGTGTGTGTTTAATGTTGGGTTTTTTTTTTTTTTTTTGCGGTACACGGGCCTCCCACTGCTGTGGCCTCTCCCGTTGTGGAGCACAGGCTCCGGACGCGCAGGCTCCGCAGCCATGGCTCACGGGCCCAGCTGCTCCACGGCATGTGGGATCTTCCCGGACCGGGGCACGAACCCGTGTCCCCTGCATCGGCAGGCGGACTCCCAGCGACTGCGCCACCAGGGAAGCCCTAATGTTTTTTTTTATTGTGCCTTTTAAAAGCCCCACGGATGTTTGGGGGAGAGGATTTTAAATGATATGTAGGCCTGTCAGGTTATCTTTGAGAAAACATAAATTTCTGGGAGCCATGGAAGTTGAGATGGAATTTTCCTAGGTTCTTATAAGGAAAAGTGAGTGCCAAGATTTAGTGTATAATGAGAATTTGTTAAAGTATATTCTTGGCAACCACCTACTTAATAGGTATTTTATGTTTTTTCTCCCCTCCCTTTCAAGGTGAGAGTCAATTGTTCGCCATCCCATAGCGTGTTGGCATGATTTGGACACATAATCTTGCTCTGACCTCTGAAAACTGCCACCTTGGCCCTGTTGTTTTTCATTATGAATGCATAAGTTATTGTTGCCTTTTGTAGTATGATGATACAACTAAAGTTCCAAATAAATCACAGTAATATAAGAGTTAACATTTCTTGTTTACTATGCTGGACATTGTTCTAAGATTTTTTTTTTTTTTTTTTTTTGCAGTATGCGGGCCTCTCACTGTTGTGGCCTCTCCCGTTGCAGAGCACAGGCTCCGGACGCGCAGGCTCAGTGGCCATGGCTCATGGGCCCAGCCGCTCCGCGGCATGTGGCATCTTCCCGGACCGGGGCACGAACCCGTGTCCCCTGCATCGGCAGGCGGACTCCCAACCACTGCACCACCAGGGAAGCCCATGTTCTAAGATTTTATAGGTAACATCAAATTTAACTCCTACAATTTGGAAGCAGACTGAACAGCTGTGCTTGTTTCCCTTTTTTTCCCTGAGTTCATTATAATGAGAGCAGAAATAATCTTTTTAAAGCTATAAATCAGAGATTGAAAACTGACAAATCACAGTCTGGATTTTGCCAGTGAACATACTTTGATTGGTCTGCAAAGTGTTTAGAAATATATTCTTTTCCAACATTTAAAAACTGGTTGTTTCTCATAAAAGTTCATATTTCTGGCCAGTTTTGAAAAATCATATATTTGACAACACTTGTATTTCCTTCTCACAGGTCAGTGATTGGCTGGGGGTGGATAATGGTTGCCATTTTAGATGAATAATAAGTCTTCAACATTCTGCTACACAAAGTTATCTTCCTCTGAAATGTTGGAGCACCCAGGGCTCGATTGTTAGATCCCTTCTTTTTTCTATCTATACTCATCATTCTGTACTCACTCCCTGGGTGATTTCATCTAACCTCATGACTTTTAATACCATTTCAATACAGATTAATCCAAAATTAATATTTCATTCCAGAATACTCTGTTTTTCAGTAAATGGTAGCTCCATTCATCAAGGCTTTATTTTATTTATTTATTTATTTATTTGTATGCGGGCCTCTCACTGCTGTGGCCTCTCCCGTCACGGAGCACAGGCTCCGGACGCGCAGGCTCAGCGGCCATGGCTCATGGGCCCAGCCGCTCCGCGGCACGTGGGATCTTCCCGGACCGGGGCACGAACCCGTATCCCCTGCATCGGCAGGCGGACTCTCAACTACTGCGCCACCAGAGAAGCCCATATCAAGGCTTTAAAAGTTACCGTCATCCTTGACTCTTTCTTCCACATCCTACGTCTACTCCCTCAGCACATCTTGTTGTTTCTCCCTGCAAAAGATCTCCAGGATCCGACTATTTCTTGACATCTCCCTTGCTCTCACCCTCTAAGCCTCTGTCATCTGCCTGAATTATCACAATGGCCTCCTCAGGGTCACCTTGTTTCTGCCTTTGCTCACTCTAGACTATTTACAAGATAATTGCCAGAGAGATCCTTTTAAAATGCAAGCCAGACTGTTTAATACAATAACCAAGACATGTAAGCAACCTAAATGTGGTATGTGTGTGTGTGTGTGTGTGTATATATATATATATATATATATATATATATATATATATATATATAATGGAATATTACTCAGCCATTAAAAAGAATGAAATAATGCCATTTGCAGCAACATGGGTGGACCTAGAGATTATCATACTAAGTAAAGTAAGTCAGACAGAGAAAGACAAACATCATGATACCGCTTATATGTAGAATCTAAAATATGGTACAAATGAACTTATTTACAAAACAGACTCACAGACATAGAAAACAAACTTATGGTTACCAAAGGGGAAAGGGGGTGGGGAGGGATAAATTAGGAGTTTGGGATTATCAGGTACACACTACTATATATAAAATAGGTAAACAGCAAGGACCTATTATTTAGCCCAGGGAACTATATTTAATATCTTATAATAACCTACAATGGAAAAGAATCTAAAAAAGAATAGATAGAAATATATAACTAAATGTATATATGTGTGTGTGTATATATATATATATATATATATATGAATCACTTTGCTGTACACCTAAAACTAACACATTGTAGATCAACTACACTTCAATTAAAAAAAATGTAAGTCATTTCATGTTTCTCTGCTGCTTAAAACCCTCCACTGGCTTCCCAATTCACATAGGGAAAAGCCTAAACTATCTCAATGGCCAAAAAGACTTGACATGATCCTCTTTTGTTTTTATGTAATTAACTTTTATTGAGTATAGTTGCACTAACGTTGTGTTAGTGTCTACCGTACAGCAAAGTGAATCAGCTATACGTATACATATATCCCCTCTTTTTTGGATTTCCTCCCCATTTAGGTCACCACAGAACACTGAGTAGAGTTCCCTGAGCTGTATAGTAGGTTCTCATTAGTTATCTATTTTCTACATAGTATCAATAGTATATATATATCAATCCCAATCTCCAAATTCATCCTGCCCCCCGCTTCCCCCTTGGTGTCCATATGTTTGTTCTCTATGTCTGTGTCTCTATTTCTGTTTTGCAAATAAGATCATTTGCCCTAACCTTCCACATTGCCTGTTATCTCATCGACTCCTTGCTCTCTCCCCTATCCAAGACACTGCAGTGGACTCCTTGCTCTTCTTTAAACATGCTAGGTATGCCCCTGTCTTGGAGCCTCCTTAATTTCCTGTCTGGAGTACTCTTCCCCTGGATATCTCATTTCCCTACCTCCTTCATGTTCTTGCTGAAAAATCACCTTCTTGCTGAGGCCTTCCCTGACCACCCATCCTGTTTTTCACTGCATTCCTATCCCCTTGCCTGCTTTATTTTGGACATTTATAAAAATTATCACCTCCTGAATTACTGTATGTGTTTATTTTTCTTGTTTATTGTCTCTTTCTCTTTGAACTGACTGTCACTTTCCAAAGGCCAGAATATTCTGCTCATCACTATGTCCCAAGTGATACAATGGTGCCTGATACTAAGTAGGTGCTCAATACACATCTGTTAAATAAATGAATAAATAAATAACTTGGCTCCAAGTAAAGTGTTTTCAAGGTGAATGGAACAGATTCAAAGGAACAGATAAAACAAATAAGAGGCTGAAAAATATTCAAAGTATGATTAAGAAGGCATATATTTTCTTTCTCATCCTGAAATAACATTTAATTTTATGTACACTTTGAAATGAACATTCTTACAAACCAACTGTGTAAAGGAACATGGAAAAAAAAAGAATTGTGTTTAGTGATGAATTTTTAAACATTGGTTTAAGAATCAGTGAAAATTGGAGTTAATTTTACCTAGACAAGGCTTTAGCTGATATCAAATTTTAAAAGCCACAAGCTTAAAGAGCCTCTTCTGTAAACATTACTTTCACTTTCTTGCACTAACTCAATGGATTCAATGGTCTCCCAGGAAGAGCAGCATCAATATCACCTGGAACCAGTTAGAAATGCAAATTCTCAGACCCCACCCCCAATCAGCTGTATCAGAAACTCCTGGGGTAGGGCTCAGAAATTTGCATTTTAACAAGCCCTCCAGGTGATTCTGATGCATGCTAAAGTTTGAGAACCATAGCTGGCTGTAACTAAATCTGGCTCTCCAGAGGACATACTGCTCCCCTGCAGCCCTCCCAAGTGGGAAATGTTTTCCAGAGGCATTCTTTGGACCAGGGGCTTGAGGTGAGCTTGTGGTGTGGTTCTCCTTAAGCTTTCTTGCCTCTCACAGGCCATTTTTACTCGCTCCTCTGACAATGGAAACACTCACACTCACACACACACACACACACACACACACACGAGTTGTCAGGCCAGAATTATTACCTATTGTTCCTTCTAATATGCTATCATCTTTGTCTTCTGCGTCGTGTACAAACAAGGTAATGTTTTCCCCATTTTAAAAACGAAACAAAAATTTTAAAACTCTCTCTTGAACTTCATTTCCCTTCCAGTCATTGCCCCATTTCTCACCTTCTTTTTACAGCAGAACTCAAAATAATTCTCTAAAAATTCTCCTCTGTTTTTCTTTTGAACCCACTGAAGCAGCCTTTTACTGATACTGCTTTACTAAAACTGCTCTTATCAAGGTCATTTCACTTTGCTAAAACCAATGAGCAATGTTTAGTCCTCATCTAACTTGACCTGTCAGCAGTATCTGACAGTTTATCCTATCTGCTGTCCTTGATTGACTTCAAGTCACCACACTTTCTTGATATTCTCCAACCCAATCTCCTTTGGTACTAACTTTCTCATATATCTGAGTACTGACCACTTCCCTATTCTATCTATTCCCATTCCTACATCTAGTACCATGGCTTTAAATACTATTTATATGTTGATGACTCCCAAATTTCTGTCTCTGGTACCCGAATTCTAGAGTTCAAACCTATATCCAAATGTCTACTCCCCATATCCATTTTGGTGATTAATGGCCATCTTGAAATTAACATGTCCAAAACCAAGCTCCTATATGTTCCCTCCCAGACCTACTTCTTTACAGTCTCTTCTATCTCAGGTGATGGTAACTCCAGTCTTCCAGTTGCTTAGACCAAAAACCTTGATAACTCCTTGGCTTCTTTCTCTCTCATGCCATATGCAAGCCAGCAGCAAACCTTGTTAGCTCTACTTTCAGAATACATCCAGGATTTGACTGCTTAAATTCTCCCTCCACGACTCTTATCCTGGTCCAAGCCACCATTGTATCCTGCCTGGATTGTATAGTGAGCTCCTAAATGGTCTGACTTGTTCTCTTGTTCCCAGTGAATCCATCTCAGCACAGTGCTGGCCTGACCCTGCTAAACTTAAGTCAGATCTCATCACTCCTCTACGCAAATCCTTTCAGTGATCGCCCGTCTACGTCAGAGTGCAAAACAAAGCACTTATGATGATTTTTTTTTTTTTTTTTGCGGTACGCGGGCCCCTCACTGTTGTGGCCTCTCCCGTTGCGGAGCACAGGCTCCGGACGCGCAGGCTCAGCGGCCATGGCTCACGGGCCCAGCCGCTCCGCGGCATGTGGGATCCTCCTGGACCGGGGCACGAACCCGTGTCCCCTGCATCGGCAGGTGGACTCTCAACCACTGCACCACCAGGGAAGCCCACTTATGATGATTTAAGAGGTCCTCCATGATCAGCCCACCATTACCTTTTTGGTCTGAATTCCTGCTCACTCTCTCCTTGCCACACTGGCCTCTTTGCTATTTTCTTAAACACGTCAGGCACATTCCCACTCCCTGAAGTACCTGCTATCTTTGCCTGGACTGCTTTCTTCCAGTTTTCTGCATCACTTTCTCTCTCTCACGCCCCCCAAGGTCACAATTCCAATGTTCCTTATCTACCATTTTAATTATCCCTGACAGTTTCTCTCTCCCTTCCATTTATTCTTTTTTTTTATAACTTAGTACCATATAACGTATGGTCTGTTTTCTTCATTTGTGCTGTTCATTGTCTCTCTTCCATATTTGAATATAAACTCTGTGAAAGCAGAAATTTGTGTCTCTTTTACTCTGCCCCAGCACCTAGAGCAGTGCCTGGCATATGATAGGCACCTCATACCTATTTATTGAGAAATGAAATGAATGAAAACTTAAGCTCTTAATTTCAAAAAATAATGACACTCATCCACAGGCTTAGGGGATAATATGAAACCTTGCATTTTTAATAGAATTTATATATTTTTGTGATAATTTTGTTAAGGCCTATCCCTCCTCCCACTTGATTGTTAACAGCATGAAGACTGGAACTGAGTCTGATTTGCTCACAATTGTCCAGGGCCGGGAATAAGGGAGGCAACTGAGGCATATGCTATGGTAATAACATTTAGTTAGAAGAAGGCCCATCAAGTAATCAAGATACATCATTCAATGCAGCATTTTTATAAAGTCGAAATGCAAAAATGTGTAATGAATAACATCAAAATTTTGAATAAAAATAGGATTAGTATTCCTGACTTTCTTTAGCCTCACTCTCCAATTTGGCTTCCCTTGGTGCTGATAATTACCTTCTGCCACCCGATAACCATTTGCTGAGTGAGTGAATAAATAAAGGCCAGCAAAGGTGTAGACTAAGAGAAATCTATTTCCTACAGACCTTTCTGTGTGCCTTAGCATTAATAACTAAAGCAACCAACACTTACTATGCGCTAGGCATTGATCAATCATATATATATAAAATAACTTATTTAAGCATTCTCAAAACACTGTAAACAGTTATTGCTGTTATCATCCCCATTTTACAGATGCGGACATTGAGGTCCAGAGAGATGAAATGACTTGGATGAGTTCATACCCTAGTAAGTGGCAGATCTAGGCTTGATGGTGGCCGTGTCAGATCTGTGGATAGGAAGTCTGATAGGTCTGCAAGTAACCAGGATACATTCCAGGAAAAGGGAATCTAAGCAAATTCCTTTTACTCTTATAGGGCGAATTCACACAGACCCCAAAATAAATCATGAAAACATAGGAAAAAACAGATGTCAAGATCCAAACACTAGGCTAGGGAAACTAATGTGGAATTATTTTATGAAGCCTGTGAAACATATGGAACAAGTTACAAAGTGGGGTCATTATAGTTTTTTGTTGCTTTTTTTTTTTTTTTTAAGTACAGTTGGCTTCAGGAACCAGGGTGTAGTATAGAAGAAAGGAAAATGAAGGAAGGAGAGAAATTATCCTATCCTCTGAAGTAGCAGACAGGTTGCTCTGACAGTTTCCTTATCATTATACACCTTTTAAAAATGTTCTTTCCCACTGAGAAATAATTAGTGGTATCCTCATGGGAATGCAAGCAAGTCCCCTAAGCTCAAAATGGTTTTGTATGTAAAGGGTAGGATCACAGGTGGGGATCACTTGCTAGAGATTTATTTGCAAGTCCTTGTAGCAAATACCATTGATGTTAGCCACACTAATTTAGAATAATGCTTTGAGGGCTCTGTTGAGGTTTATCATCAGAAAGAAGAGTTGCCATTTAAAATGTGTGAGTAAGTTTCAGGGAATAACATTAACACATTTAATTGAATGTAATCTCTACGCCCTTTATGGAAGTACCATCTCCCCTTGCTTTGTGCGAAATAGTGAACTTTTATTGCATTTTGTGAATGGTGGCAATGACATATGTAAAAGTCTTTGGGAAATAGGTTAAGGGTGAATAAATGTGAGAGGCCTTTTGTATTTTCAGTCTCTATTTGAAAACAAATTGCATAACATTTGGGTAGTAACACAGTTTTGAATTCCAGCCCCTCAGGCAACAACGTCTGGTTTCCCTCTGCCCTTCCCAGAACTCCCCGGTAAAGTAGACTCCACCTGGACCTTGAAGCCACAGGCTAAGCTGTTCACCCTGGTAGCTCCACCTCTGCATTTAGACTAGAAAAGATAAGAAAATAAAAGTGTATCCATCCCCAAGCTCCAAGTGGAAATTTATATTCTGATTTGACTTCTTTTACGATGTGTTGAAATAAAGTCAGATTTTTTTTTACTCCCCTTTTACTTTTACAGGAATTTCTGGAGCTCTTTGAAGTCCCAGAGGGGACTGACAGCCCTACGTAGTTGTTTCTATGAGACCTTGTAAGTGCTTGTTTCTCCTGTGCCATTTTGTTCTGTGTGTTCTTGAGAGCAGACACTCAGCTTTTGTTGGTTTTTGGTGTATGTGAGGAATGATCACTGTCCTAAATCACTAAAAGCTTCAGTGGAAATAAAGAGGTGTTTAAAGTAGTGATTTCAAAAGGTGGGGGAGGGCCGGAGGCCCAAAGTGTCATTTTCCAACGTCAGATATAACATTTGGTACCTCTCAACAGGAAAATAAGAGACAGGGAATGCTGAGACCAGACTTCTTTGATATTTCTTCAGTCAAGCATATGGGTTTGAGAGAAAACCCTGGATTTATAATAGTGTCTCTATTAGGCAATATCACGATGAATTACAGTCTAACATTACGAGAGGGCTGAGGCAATGAGCATGGCAAACTTGTTAAATCCCTCTGCTATCAATCAGCTCTGTGACCCTGGGCAAGACACTTTACTTTTCTGGGCCTTAGGTTTTTGTTTTTCTCTATAATTCTTTTCTTCCTCATATGCAAGAAGAAATTAACAAGTTCACAGATATAATTTCATTCATTCATTCATTGAACATTTGTATTGATCATCTACTTTTGTGCCAGACTAATTACAGGGTGCCGAGGATTTAGTGCCAAGCAAAACTAGACTTGGTTGCTACACTCTTGGAGTTTACATTCTAGTGGGAAGAGATATGCATTATTCAAAACTCATAAAAAGAAAAATATAAATGTAATAACTTTAAAGGGGAGAAATGCGTTGAGCCATGCAAGCATTTAAAAGGGGGAATTGAGCTAGTCCACCATGGGTATTATATTTTGTGCAAGGGATAGTCTAGGAAAAAGAAACATTTATGACAAGATTTTTTTTCACTCAAAAATAGTTTTATTGAGCCGCCTAGAGGAAATCTTATATCCTTATTTCGTGATATGGCAAAAAAAATTTTAGTAGCTTATATAAGAACTCCTTGTAGGTAGAAACCCAATTTTGTAGAGAGAAGCCAAGCTTCTGAGAACTAAGTATGGATGGACTTCTGTGTGAGTGAGAAAATGGGACACATTTGTGAGCAGGCTTGAAGGTGTAGGATGATAAGAGGCAATGGGTGGGAGCCAAGATGACACAGATGTGAGGCAGTATGAGATGTGCCTCAGGATCCCTTAAGTTTTAAAGCTATTCACTTCACATAGTGCTTCAATGGACATTGATGGAGAGGTTGGACTTTGCAACTCTAGGTAACAGGCCAAGAAACAGAGACCCTTAAGGATGTAAACTGTCAGAAAGCTACAGAAAGCAAGGCTGGGGTCTCTTTGGACTCTCGCAAAGGTTTGGTACTGAATTTAATGTGAAAAGTTCAATAAGATTTCTGTGAGGCAAGTGGGTTCAGCATACATCAGAATTATACTACATGTTAAATTATGTGCTATATTCAATAGAAGAATGCCAAAGAGAAAATTTGCTCTGCTTTTTAGCTACTAAAATGGTATCTGATGTCTCTGGTGACTATACTCAAATCCTCTGAGCCTCATCTCCACGTGGGCTTCAATTCACCTCATGATAGCTTCTGTTATGTGCCCATTTCTTCCTACAGCCACTGGTGGAAGCCTGCTCTCTTAACAAGGATTTGTATGTACCTGGAAATTAGGGGCTTAATGCCTCTGGGAGCATCCTTTGTGGAGTGTGGGAACAGATGGATAAATTCATCCCCAGTTGACCCTCAGGTGAATAGTTCTAAGATGCATTAGTATACTTTTTATAAATTCCCCTGCAAGACCAAGCCCCAGTTGCCCACAGAAGTGACCTCAAAATTAGCTTTTCCCTCCTCCTTAACTCTTCTCATTCCTCTCTCCTGCTTCTTGGAATTGCTCCTCAACTGGACTACCTGGATACAAGTCCTCATATCAGGCTCTGTTTTTGGGGGGAACCCAAAAGACGACGAACGGTAAAACCTGTGCGTATTTGAAAAGAAGTAATATGGATGCAGCCAATCTGTCTTTCCATTCCTGGGTTTGTTTATGACTTTCTAAATTCCAAAGTACTATTATTATTGCATTTCATCCTTGAATTTATTCTGAAAGTAAGAATTATTATTATCGCCATTGTACAGATAGAGAAATTAAGGCTCAAAGGGAAGAAGTGAAAAGTAACTTGCTCGATGTCACATGGATGTTGCCCACATAGAGCTAAAATTGGTTATTCCACAGTCAGTACAACCTTCATGGAATGCCTACTGTGTGTCATGCCCCGGGCTAGCCATGGGACCATGTTGTTCCTCTTTCCCCTGGGCCTTCTCTCCAGATCTCTGTAGGATCTCTTTTCTACTTGGGCTGATCTAGGCCTGATCCAGTCAAGAGGGGCACTCTAGACTCCAATGCCTCTAGCCTCTGGAAGGACTGGTGTATAGGATACTAAGATTGCTTTCTTCTTGGAGTTGCTCTTGCCCCAGGGGCCAGAGATCCAATCCCTTCATCCCCCACCTCAGGGGTATCTTCACCTACTTTATTTTGCTCTTTACTCTCTCAGCCAAATGGCGCAGGACCAACAATTCTGAAAAGATTCCTCTTCGAAAAGATTGCCCTGGTGGCTTTACTTGCCTGACCTCTCTGCTTGGTAAGTGCTGAAAGCTTGTGATTGAAATTATTTTACTGGAGTTATCTCAAGTCTGTATAGGCCGTGGTCTCTCCTCAATGTTTTGAAGTGTGTTGACTCTTACATAGGCTGTGAGTGAATATTAAATTATTCTTCCCCCACAGGCAGCAATGAATCAAGTACAAATGGTCTGATTTCTGAAATGATCCATAAAGCTAAGTAAATGGTACTGATCTGGATCAATAATACTGGACTATCAACCCACAAATTAATATGCATGCCTTGATTTAGAATTGGGCAATAAGAAAGATAAAAGCAAAATCATTTGAAACATCTGGATTGTTTTGCTAACTATATTTTGAAAGTATACTGTAAATGGCATTAGAAGTTTGCCTTATTTTCTACCCAACATGACATAAAATAACACACATATAAAAAACTGTCAAATGGACATCTTTCTTATAATATGCCTCTACTATTAGCAGAGCAACTAAAAAAGAGCTTTGGTTTCAGGCCCCATAACATTTAAGAGAAAAAATATTTTAAACTAAAATATATTTTAAGCTAAAAGTCTTCAAGGTACTCATCTCATTTATATATAATTTTAAGAGTCTGAAACCCTGCTTTCCTGAAGGATTATTGTTCTTACTGATCATTTTCCAAAGTATATGGCTGCTATTTTATAGAGTTCATATTTATTACTTTGTGTAAAGCTCTTTTTCCCGCTAGCAAAGAACAAAACAAAACCGTAAAAAGCAAACAAAAATTCTGGGGTTTATAAATTCTTTATGCTCATATCTTGTGTCAGAATGTCACCACATAGTACTTAAGGATTTTATGTGGTGTGGAATTTTATATGGAATAGTAAAGGGAAATAAATGATCATAGATATATGTCATATATATCTATATATTACTATATATTTATATATAAAACTATATTTGTATAACTGTATATATATAACATATAGATATATATAAAATTATACACACACATATACACACACAGATGTCTTACCCTGGATTCCCTTGAAGAATCCCAGGGTAACTAGAGGAAAAAGGCAAGTGTGGCAGATAACAATGGGAAGCAAATACAAGATGATATGGTACCACACTGACCACTGCTTCACAAAGAGCCATAAAGAGACATAGCCATTCCATCAGCTGTGCACCTGCTTGGCCATATGTGATATTGCTTGCACAGACGGCATGGCAAAATCTTGTCTCTGAACAGCCCATCTCAGGGAAGAAGTGAGATGATATTTATCTACCAGCTCTCTTCCATCTTCTGTTTCCTATTGGTCACAATTTGCTTCACGAGAGTTGATTCACCTACATTTAGAACATTCTATCATCTGGTCCCTTCGGCAGCTTTGGGGAAGCCAGATCCCCCTCCATGTGATGTGTGCTTCTGGAATCTAAGTCTGGAAATGGTGGAAGGAACCAGGGACTTAAGACATGTTGCTTGTTTGGCCTCAGGTATAAAATCATGCATCAGATCCACAAGTAGATCTCAAGGTCAGCAGCTGAGATGGAGGAAGTTGCTGAGGGCCTGGGAGACAGGTGAGGTCAAGAGAATATAGATAGGAACATAAGATGTGATAATACAACATCAATCAATCAATCAACCATCCATCCAACCAATCAATCAATCTCCAGATACAACATAACATATAATGCATTCTCTTAATGCTCTGCATTAAAGGAGGAAAAAGAAATATGTATAAGCTTGTATAGAATATAATATGAAAATATGCTAAGGTTTGGAATGGGTGTTTGTATTTCCTGAGAGCCAAGTTAAAAGTCTGAAAACAGAGTACTGCAAGATGTATTTGGGAGACCTGGCTTAGGAAGCTAAAGAAAACCATCTTTGCCTGTCATCCCCCCTTTTGTCCTTGGGTTAACCACTTGCAGTAAAAGTATGTTTGTCTGGAGGTGGACAGGATAGTTTTCCAAACAATGCCAAGAATCAGATGCCTAGTAAGAGTTGTCTTCCCAGAGCAGAAGAAATAGTTAGATCTGTCGATTTCAAAGAGCTTCCCTCCAGGCTGCCTATAGAGTAAACAAAAAGAGGTAAGACGCCAACAGTGCAAGTGGAGAAGTTGAATCAATAAATTTGAAATTCAGAAAACTGCAGTGTGAATAACAGTCTTTCAGATAAACAAGGCTGAGAATTATAAGTGCTTAATTTATGTGTATCTTCTAGGTGCTATAGGAAGAGATCTATATAGGAAAACGTGCATTCTAGAAATCAACAACATGAGGGATCAAAATAAAATTATTAGACCAATATCCTTATAAGCAGAAAGCTATTATGTAATAAAATGTCATGAACAGGTTGATTTTAAAAATAAGGGGCAGGTTTAGTCCCAATTTGTGTGCCTGGCATTTTACCCAGATCTGCCACAGTGGGTATCTTGGCAAGGGTTTCTTGATGTTGTGGCATTCAGGCATTTGGGGGCTTTGTGGGGACTTTACCTGAGCCACTATAAAGAAAAAATCCCACTAAAGATAAAAAGGCGTGTGATTTTAAAGGCCAAGTCACGTGCTCCGCTGGTTTTACACTTGAAACCCATTGGAACCACACTGGGAATGTCAATGCAGGTTTTTACCATTTTGGAAACACTTTGGTCTCTGAACTGTGATTAGCAATAACTAAATACAGGACATCAAACCTCCATGTTATTTGGAGGACTAAACATAGATGTCTTCAATATACTTTGAATGTTCTTAATATTTGAAGAGAATTTTTTGAATCTGTGCATTTTATTTTTTTCAATCTTATTTTACAAATTCCTATTCTATAAATAACAGGGTGTTTTAGACAGAGAAACTTAAGGCGCTCTGCCGTTTGGTAATGAAATGAAGGGCAGAAGATTTAGAAAAGTTCATGTACCCAAACCCACACCAAACTAAAATTATAAATTCATGTCTAATGTGTCCAGTGGTCAAAGACTTTGTACTGATGCCAGAATTGCCAAATTTTAATAAAACTGGACTTGAACATAAAAAAAAAAAATAAGGGGCAATTAACTTTAGGGTGGGATTCTGGAAGTACCCATTAGAATTCCATATAAAGAATGGAAGAATCCAAACTCTTGAAACGCTAAAGCTTTCAGGAGATAAAAATATCCTTAGGAACCTTTTAATTGTGGGTTTGATACTCTAGAAAGATCCAACAGTTTCTGCATTATTTATATTCTGGTGGCAAATCCCTTCTTATAATTTGTTAACGTAGGCCCTAAATATATATATATTTGCAGAGCCTGTTGAAGATAGAGATTGCTCCACAGAAATGAAACCTCTGCATCTGGAGTTTCACGCTCGTGGCCTGTGGGGTAAATCATGCCTACAGATGTTTTTCAGAGTGTTTTCAAAATCAGGAAAGATTACGTAAAATTTTAATATCTGGCCATACTAGGTGTTTGGTCCTTCATGGCCAATATTGGCTGGAGGTGAGTATAGCAAGTGTGCCCTTGATACTAGCGCTCTCCTGTTACCTCATTCTCACAACTCTATTCTATTGAAATCAAATCCATTGTCTCCTGTAGACAATTGCATCTGTTAACTGCATTCCTCCTCAAACAACCACCTTTAAGAAAATTACTCCAGAGAGACGTAACCCGAGTGTTCATCTTTTAACTCGTTAGTGCTTGCTAACTGGTTTCAGCACATTTGGTGGCTTTCTTTGGCTTTCATGTGTTCCTCATGGCCGTCTCTGGCCATACCTCCAACTTCGTCTCCAACACAGGTGCCGTTTTGGTGTGTTGCCTGTGCATTCGTAGGATACTTTCTACCCATTTCAATTTGAGATTCGGCTTTCATCTTCTGTCTTGGTACTAAAAGCTAATTCTAGTCTCACAGGTTGATGCCTCCTGATATTGTCGTAGGTTCATCCAAGTGACTGAATATGACTGGCTTCTTATTTTCAATATGCCTTTGGTATATAGATTGTATGAATGGCCCCAATTTTCCATGCCTCTCCGTATCCACATCCTTCGGTACTGAATCCCCGCCACCCTCGAACACACACACTAACTCTGGGCTTGGCAAGTTGACCCAGGCAGAGGCATTAAAATGCACTTGTACTTTTACACTTCCTCTCTTGACTTTGATTGCCTTGAAAACATATTTAAGCTGGCCAGAGAGGGATATGAAAGACAGGTACAAGTGAAGACACAAGAAGAGCTCAGGTGTCCCAGCTGAGTCTATCCTATATCAGCCTGCAGAAAGCTGACCCCCAGACACATTAAAGATCACAGAGTCAC
Source organism: Tursiops truncatus (assembly GCF_011762595.2). Classification (NCBI taxonomy): domain Eukaryota; kingdom Metazoa; phylum Chordata; class Mammalia; order Artiodactyla; family Delphinidae; genus Tursiops; species Tursiops truncatus. Next base: position 42,836,957 of record NC_047034.1, read on the forward strand.
CTACCTGATATGCAGCTGATGCCCAGATAAGGCCAGAATTGTCATGCTGACCTATAAAATAGTCAGCAATAATAAATGTCTATTATTTAAGCCGTTGAGTTTTGGAGTAGGTTTGTTACATAGCAATGACTAACTGATATAGCATCCCAATTAGTGAGATCTTGGTTGTATTTACCATATAGTCTTCTCATGAGAAATGAACCTATAGGAAGAGCTTGGGCAGCTACACACTTACCAATGTGCCAGGAAAATATCCTTATAATATTTTGAAGTTTCTCAGAAGCAAAATAATTGAAGGGTTACTTTGGGGTAGGTTGTTTTCATTTGGGAGAATGTAAACATGTCTCATCTAAAAACTGACTATGTTCTGGGGACATGCAAACCCAATATTTGTGTTGTAAATGGTGTTCCAAACCCATTGCCGCATAGGTAGGGGAATCTTGGGCTGGCATACAGAAAATATTTCCCAAGAAACCATTGCCTTCACTGTTACTTTGAGGTCTCTATGCAGAAATGTGATTGGAAATAAGTGCATTAGGGACCTCAGAAGGTTTGGCAGTGCATTTTAGATGCTTATCTGAGCCACACAAGTTAGGAATCTGGGATGGAAATCTCCTAAGAATAACCATTCTCACGAAGTTTCCAATCCCTCTTTTTCTTTTGGCAGAATTTAAAATTCCATGGAAATGGCTCATGTCACAAGACTTCTGTGTGGTGTTGGCCAGCACCAGGAAGAAGAGTGGGCCAGGAAAGGAAAACCAAACCAATGTGGCTGCTTCTTTTCACACCTTTGAAAAGGTTTGGGTTTGGCTCAAACCGAGAAAGAGCACTTGGGGTTTTTATTTTGTGCCAACTCCTTGAAATACCATTCACCTGACTCATGGAGCTTTGAGCATCAGGAGGAAACAAGCCCTTAACCACCATTAACCACTTCCTTATCTCTCAACCCCACACTAACCAAACATTCGTGAATCCCAATGTGACTTTCATCCCAGCAGCTTCCACCCTCTCCATCCTCCAGGTTGCTCCATCTGCTTTCTCATATGCAAACATATAAGGTCAGCAAATGCTCATGGGTTAAGACTTTTTCATCACCTAGTCTAATTCTAAGATGCTAATTTAAAGAGATCTTAATTTCTAGACCCTAGAATCATTTACAGCACTGAATTACTTGACAGTTAATAATATGGTAATATTTGGATTCAAAATGCAGAAACTCTTTCCCACGAAGTTAAAACAGGCTAAGAGTAACCTGATTTAGTTTATTTTTCAAGTTGCCAGTGGCTGGGTACTTCATCAGATTATAGCCTGAGATGGTACTAATGAAGCAAAGGTCAGGGGTTCACATCTCTGTCTGGTTCAATTAGCATTATTATTTTTCACATTCCCCTTCCATTCCCCTCACTCTCAGCCAAGTCTCCTACAAATTAGCGCAACTGTGCAAAGGGATGTCCAGAAAAGAGAGCATAGAAAGGATTCAGTGAAAACTCACTCTTATTTCTGGAAAGCCCACTGACAGTTTATGTGCTGTATTGCTGCGTATGTGTACGTGTATAAGTCTGTGCATGGTGAGGATTGTTTTGGTATGTGCAGTTATAAATATGTGTCTGTCTATCTAATCTCTCTCGCTGTCATACGATTTGAAAAGCGTGCATTGTTTTAGGCAGGTGGAAGGATTATGTTACCTGAATACCGGTATTTAATGTACATTATCACATTTATTATCATATCAAGACCAGATGTTTAAAATTTGGGCTAGAAATTCCATAACACGGATTGTATTACCTCAGGGTCACCCTACCACCTAATGCTCACTGCTCAGCTGGTATTTTGTTATGGCTCTAATAGAGCAATAATGTGCTTCCACAAGTCTTAGTCTGGTATTAGATGACATGTGGGCTAATTTTGGTGGGTTGAGCAGACGGGTAGGGGGTTATACAAACCAGAGCAATTTGCTTTCCCAACAATAAGAAAATATGTGAAGAATTATTGCTAATAGTCAAAGCTTCTCTCTCTCTCTCACTCTGGCTTTGGCTTGCTCTCTCTCCTTACTCTTACTCTCCCTTTCATTCTTTATCTTTGGCTCCTTTATTTAAAATTTGTTGTCATTTTTATTGTCTCCAAATGCCCCTCAAACTTACTCCAGAAACAGAAGCTACCTCTAATTACTAACTTTCTTATCTCAGCAAAAGCTATTTGAAACCTTCCTCTTATTTGCCTTTCTTGCATTGCTTCTGTACTGATAAAATTAAAACAAACAAGCTCAGAAAAGTGATAGCATTCTTGATTTAAGAAATTATAATCAATGCAATTTAGATAAGGTTTAAAAAAAGAAATAAGAGCCTATGTGGAACCAAGCCAACGACTCATCTGTTTGCATTAATAGGTTCCAGCAATGGTACTACAGGCACGGAAAGCCTGTTCGCCACTGCACTTAGCAAGCATATGAGCTTAAAAATAAACTTTGACAATGTAGATCTCTTTGTCCTTTCAGGAATGGAAAACATTATGTACTTCAAAGCATACTAAGCCTGATTTTAAAATATAGTTGGGATATTGTTACTGTGGCAATTGGGAGTGTCTTTAGGCTGCACACAGTACATGGATGCTTCGGGTGCAGTAGTACTTGAGTCACAAACTAGTGAGAGTAAATGACGCTGGCAATTTTGATATGCTCATTTATAAGGAAGAAACTTCTGTCTTTTAAGTTCTCTGGAGCACTGCAATATATTTCCTCCTTTCAATCAGGGAATTTCTTCCTGAACCAAACTGCAAAAACAGAGTATTTGAGTAGCACATTTCACTTGCATACAGCAGCGTTTGTTCATTTTTGACTGTTTTTGGACAGGAAATCAATCTACAGGGTAACATTCACACATAAAAAGGAAACAATATGGGACAATGGCTTGTTAGTACAAGTGACTCTGCTTGGGAAATTACCGACAAGAAACCTTGGAGGAAGAACGGCATTAAAGATCAAAAGCATGATGACTCCTGATGAAAACATCCCCAAATGATGAACCCACAAGCAAGAAGGAACTTCTACTGTAAGTATTTTTGCAATAATCAAGTATCTTATTATTTTCAAAACTTCTAGCATATGTGGAGTAGATTTCCAAGCAAGTATTTGACGTAGGGAGTCTTCATTATAGTCAAGTCTATAATTAAACTCAATGGGTGGTTCCAACAGAGGGTTAGTTACTGGAATTTTTTTGCATGATCTTGCAACACAAATAAACTGCACGTTGACGTGGGCATGTTTTATACAATAGGCATGTTATATCAGGCTTTTACTGTGTGATGTATTACTTCTGGCAATGCAAAATCGATCAACGTTAGTATCTGTAAATTCCATTACATTTGGATTCTGGTCATTTGAATGATGTTTACTTTGGTTTCATGTTATGGCTAACCCTGTAATCAATTTTTTTCATAAATAAATTGACACACATTATTTGTAATTTACTTAGAGAGAATATTAGCTCTTTCCTTAGTGAATCTAATTTGTATTGTAGGGAAGGGGTGGCTTAGAATTTTAGAAATGGGGAAGGAAAGGTATGATAGTTTAAAACTTGGGAACTAAGGCCTTTTAAAATCTTTACATTTCCATAATTTCTTGGGTAAGGAGTTTTGTTTGAAAATTGTTTAGATGTCTGTATATAAGACTTCTATATAACAATATTTAGTGTTCCATAGTAATATTGTTATGGTCTTGGAAATGTAAATCAAGCTCATCAACAGCATAATCCTATGTAATTATTAAGTAAGTATAGCTAAGTCTATCTTTAGTGCCTGGCATTGAGTACATACTTAATAAGTAGTTTTTAAATGTTGAATATATCCTGGTGTTGCATAATAGGACAGTTATCCTGATGGTACAGTAATCGTTTACATAACAGGAACTTACATGAACTTACACATGAACGTGATTGAATTGTTTAACAAAGAACTGTACAATAATAGGGTTACACTGTTTTGCTGTTTTCAAGAGGGGATTTCTTTAAAAACCAATTTTCTAATTGATTTCTATTCTTGGTTGTTCTTCTTTTGAAATACAAAAAAGTTTGTCCAACTTACTGTTTATCTGAAGGGTAATGTTTTTGGAGCAAATCAGTATGTAAAATATCAACTTATTTCCAATCAGTATGTAATTTCCAGGTGCTAGTTTGTGGCATTGAGACTCGGAATTAGCAATTTTGGAGCCCCCTCTGCTGAGGAATAATGGGTAGGTCAAGACACTGGCCAAGTCCTCAAATGGGGGAGATCATTTTTATAGGTGTAAGGGGCATGAAAATAAACTGAGAGGTGAGTGGATGGAGAGATTCTTGGAGTCAAACCAAGTGTTTCTGGAGTGACAGAAGAGAAGCAGAAAATATGGAGAAAGGCATTGAGTGGGAGAGAGCTGAAGAGGTAATGGAAACTCATTACAGATGCCATCTTTGTCTCATATGATGCCAGATAACACTATTCTAGTACTTCAATGTTTTCTAGATCACTTGCTATAGATACTTGTTAAACTAAACACATGTCCTTCTGCTACCACAAGTAGGAAACAAGAATGCTGTACACATGATTTTATTGCATCTTATTAGAAGTGATGGTGGGATCCTTTGGGTAGGAGATGATAGAAGCTGTAACTAAGCAACAATTATCATCAAGGTAAAAAGACTTTTGGATAATCATATATAACATTTGGATAAGCTTAAATTATCCCATTAACTACTCAGTTTAGTTTCCTACTTAGAGATGTATTTTAAAGTAATTTATCCAGACAGATCCATCAGAATGTAACTATAATTAGAATAAGATATTCTATAGGAATCATTTGGAAGTTCTTTTAAGAATTAGAAAGTTGGCTGATATTGTCTACGTGAGCATTTTTTCAGGCTAAAATCACCTGGATTTATTAGGTAGAATTCTGAGACCCCAGTCAAGAAATGATGCAATATTAGGGAAGTCTTTTAAGCCTTCCTTTTTAAGCAAAGGGAAGGCATTTGATTATAATCTGAAAGCCAAAGTATGGTAGAATGATTTTGAGAATTATCTTCAAAAGGAAAATATAGTCTTAGGATGTCCCTTCCTCCCCCCACCCCCAACCCCCCAACACCAATCAGGATATTGTTATTTATTTTTATTTTTTTTAAAGAAGATGTTGGGAGTAGGAGTTTATTAATTAATTTACTTAGTTTTGCTGTGTTGGGTCTTCGTTTCTGTGCGAGGGCTTTCTCTAGTTGTGGCAAGCGGGGGCCACTCTTCATCGCGGTGCGCGGGACTCTCACTATCGCGGCCTCTCTTGTTGTGGAGCACAGGCTCAAGACGCGCAGGCTCAGTAGTTGTGGCTCACCAGCCTAGTTGCTCCGTGGCATGTGGGATCCTCCCAGACCAGGGCTCGAACCCGTGTCCCCTGCATTAGCAGGCAGATTCTCAACCACTGCGCCACCAGGGAAGCCCAGGATATAGTTATTGATAACAAATGAAAATTTGAATTTTTATGACACATTATATTTTTCCTAGTTAGTTGTTTGACATCAGAAATATCTGTTGCCAGAACTGTCTAAAGATTTGCTGTATCAGGAGGAATAAACTCCCTACCACTGGTAGATGAGGAGGTTCAATGTGGAGGGAAAAGCAAGTATTTTGAATCAGACAAATGTGTATTGGAATTCCAGATTCCTCACTTATAAACCAGGTGACATTGAGCAAATTACTTGAACTCTAAGCATCTGGTTCCCCATAAATGGGGTTAATAATTTGTGCCTCTTAGAATTATCGTAAAGATTAAATTAGATAATTTACGTTAACTGCTTGGCCTGTAAGATGGTTAAACTACATGAGCTTTAGAGACTTTTCTAAAATTGTCATTCTAGTCATTCTAGATGTTTAAAATAACCTAAATTCCTTGCTTGTGCTAAATGCTATCCAAAGATGCAACTCAATAGAAATATCTATTCTCCACCTAGTGAGCTCCTCATATAAGAAAATTGTAAAGCAAAGCTATTACAAGTGTAGTAAAAGAATAAGGCATTCCTGGGATAAACCCCCCTTGATCATGGTGTACGATCCTTTTAATGTGCTGCTGGATTCTGTTTGCTAGTATTTTCTTGAGGATTTTTGTATCTATATTCATTAGTGATATTGGCCAGTAGTTTTCTGTTTCTGTGACATCTTTGTCTGGTTTTGGTATCAGGGTGATGGTGGCCTCATAGAATGAGTTTGAGAGTGTTCCTCCCTTTGCTATATTTTGGAAGAGTTTGAGAAGGATAGGTGTTAGCTCTTTTCTGAATGTTTGATAGAATTCACCTGTGAAGCCATCTGGTCCTAGGCATTTGTTTGTTGGAAGATTTTTAATCACAGTTTCAAGTTCGGTTCTTGTGATTCGTCTGTTTATATTTTCTATTTCTTCCTGGTTCAGTCTTGGAAAGTTGTGCTTTTCTAAGAATTTGTCTACTTCTTCCAGGTTATCCATTGTATTGGCATATAGTTGCTTGTAATAATGCAAGGATTCTTCGATATACACAAATCAATCAATATGATAAACCATATTAACAAATTGAAGGAGAAAAACCATATGATCATCTCAATAGATGCAGAAAAAGCTTTTGACAAAATTCAACACCCATTTATGATAAAAACCCTCCAGAAAGTAGACATAGAGGGGACTTACCTCAACATAATAAAGGCCATATATGACAAACCCACAGCCAACATCATTCTCAATGGTGAAAAACTGAAACCATTTCCTCTAAGATCAGGAACAAGACAAGACTGTCCACTCTCATCGCTATTATTCAACATAGTTTTGGAAGTTTTAGGCACAGCAATCAGAGAAGAAAAAGAAATAAAAGGAACACAAATTGGAAAAGAAGAAGTAAAGCTGTCACTGTTTGCCGAAGACATGATACTACATAGAGAGAATCCTAAAGATGCTACCAGAAAACTACTAGAGCTAATCAATGAATTTGGTAAAGTAGCAGGAACCAAAATTAATGCACAGAAATCTCTTGCATTCCTATACACTAATGATGAAAAATATAAAAGAGAAATTAAGGAAACACTCCCATTTACCATTGAAACAAGAAGACTAAAATACCTAAGAATAAACCTACCTAAGGAGACAAAAGACCTGTATGCAGAAAACCATAAGACACTGATGAAATAAAGTAAAGATGATACAAACAGATGGAGAGATATACCATGTTCTTGGATTTGAGGAATCAACATTGTGAAAATGACTATAGGACCCAAAGCAATCTACATATTCAATGCAACCCCTATCAAACTACCAATGGCATTTTTCACAGAACTAGAACAAAAAATTGCACAATTTGTATGGAATCACAAAAGACCCCGAATAACCAAAGCAATCTTGAGAAAGAAAAACGGAGCTGGAGGAATCAGGCTCCCTGAGTTCAGACTATACTACAAAGCTACAGTAATCAAGACAGTATGGTACTGACAGAAAAACAGAAATATAGATCAATGGAACAGGATAGAAAGCCCAGAGATAAACTGACACACACCTGGTAACCTTATTTTTGATAAAGGAGGCAAGAATATACAATGGAGAAAAGACAGCCTCTTCAATTGGTGGTGCTGGGAAAACTGGACAGCTACATGTAAAAGAATGAAGTTAGAACACTCCCTAACACCATACACAAAAATAAACTCAAAATGGATTAAAGACCTAAATATAAGGCCAGACACTATAAAACTCTTAGAAGAAAACATAGGCAGAACACTCTATGACATAAATCACAGCAAGATCATTTTTGACCCACCTCCTAGAGAAACGGAAATAAAAACACAAATAAACAAATGGGATCTAATGAAACTTAAAAGCTTTTGCACAGCAAAGGAAACCATAAACAAGACGAAAAGACAACCCTCAGAATGGGAGAAAATATTTGCAAATGAAGCCACTGACAGAGGATTAATCTCCAAAATTTACAAGCAACTCATGCAGCTCAATATCAAAAAAACAAACAACCCAATCCAAAAATGGGCAGAAGACCTAAATAGACATTTCTCCAAAGAAGATACACAGATTGCCAACAAACACATGAAAGGATGCTCAACATCACTAATCATTAGAGAAATGCAAATCAAAAGTACAATGAGGTATCACCTCACACCCGTCAGAATGGCCATCATCAAAAAAATCTACAAACAATAAATGTTGGAGAGGGTGTGGAGAAAAGGGAACCCTCTTGCACTGTTGATGGGAATGTAAATTGATACAGCCACTATGGAGAAGAGTATGGAGGTTCCTTAAAAAACTAAAAATAGAACTACCATACGACCCAGCAATCCCACTACTGGGCATATACCTGGAGAAAACCATAATTCAAAAACAGTCATGTACCACAATGTTCACTGCAGCTCTATTTACAATAGCCAGGACATGGAAGCAACCTAAGTGTTCATCAACAGATGAATGGATAAAGAAGATGTGGCACATATATACAATGGAATATTACTCAGCCATAAAAAGAAATGAAATTGAGTTATCTGTAGTGAGGTGGATGGACCTAGAGACTGTCATACAGAGTGAAGTAAGTCAGAAAGAGAAAAATAAATACCCTAAGCTAACACATATATATGGAATCTAAAAACAAACAAACAAAATATGGTTCTGAAGAACGTAGGGGCAGGACAAGAATAAAGACGCAGACGTAGAGAATGGCCTTGAGGTCACGGGGTGGAGAAAGGGTAAGCTGGGACAAAGTGAGAGAGTGGCATGGACATATATACAATACCAAATGTAAAATAGATAGCTAGTGGGATGCAGCCGCATAGCACAAGGAGATCAGCTCGGTGCTTTGTGACCACCTAGAGGGGTGGGATAGGGAGGGTGGGAGGGAGACACAAGAGGGAGGCGATATGGCGATATGTGTATATGTATAGCTGATTCACTTTTTATAAAGCAGAAACTAACACACCATTGTAAAGCAATTATACTCCAATAAAGATGTTAAAAAAATTAAAAAAAAAATAAACAAAACAAACAAAAAAAGAATAAGGCAATCAGAATGCATGGCTTGAAAGTAATAAAGTTTTTTTGTGGTGTTTTTGATGTGTTAGGTGGTGTAAATTAATTTGACGGACTGTTCTATAGTCTTTGATGACTAAGATAGTGGAAACACTGGACAATTAATTCCCCCTTTCATCCTCTGTTAAATTATTGTAGGAAACCCACCATAGCCAGCAAGGTCATTCTCATGACAAATGGTTTTGGAGAGTTTAAGGACAGAAAATTGTTCCTCTTCAAAATGTTTCCTATGACATCTTCCCTTGGTGCCTGCAAAAGTCCAAGTTTTAAGTGGATGGTGTATGTCGATGATTTAATTTATTGTGTCCATTTGTTATCAGCGTAAGCACAAAGCACTTGGCAGAACCATCATTTTTACACTACTGTTTATACTAGCTTAAGCAATGTTTGCGCATCACAGATATGAAATAATAATCTAGCTGTTAGATTTACTAGCTGGAAAATGACTATGTATTTGGGAGAGTGTCAGCAGTGGCTCTTAAAAAAATATTATCTTGCATCTGTCTAGTGCCATTTTCTTTTTAAAGTGTTTCTACATATATAATTTCATTTTTTTCTCACCTCTGAAGTAGAGAGGGTTGCACATTAACTTCATTTACTGCATAATATGAATAATAAGTCAGAGATTAGGCAGAATTGTCTAAGGAGAAGATCAAATATGAAATAAGACTTTGCATCTAGTGTAATTTATCTGATGGTTTGATGACTATCTCTGATTTTTATCTAGAAATATATGATTCATCTGCTTCTCTCATGCCTTAATAGGACCCTTAAACTTGAGCACTAATTAACACTTACCTTGTTTTGTGCCTTCTACAGAGACCCAACCAATCAGGCACACAAAAAGAGATACTGCAACTAGGTTCAACCCCAGTTAGGTGTGCAGAAAACCTGCGTGTCTGGAATTCTCTGACTCCTATACTATCAGTGTATCCCAGACACTTCTATAGAGTAAAGGTGCTGATATTTGCTCATTAAATTTGTTGTTTTACAAGGGAGTCAAGGCCACAGGCACACTCTTGGCCATCTTCCTTGTCTAAAATGACATGGATTTGGACAATTTTATTTTATATATCTTATTTTATTTATATACTATATAAATAAATTTATTTATTTATATATTTGTATATATATTTGTGTGTGTATATAAATAAATAAATACACACACACACACACACACACATACGCACGCACGCACACACACACACGTATAACCAATTAACAAATTGGCAGTATCAGGTAAAACTCTGCTCTATAGCTCCTCAAAGGCTGATAAGCTACATCTTATAGGCATAGATCTTGAGACTCAGGGTATGGTTATATCTGTTGATTTGTGTCTAATAATCAGAAGTCTTCTTGGTATGATTGAAGATTTTAGCCAGTAAGAACCACAATTTCAGGTGCAAGAGAAAACCAGAAAACTATATAGCAGCAGGGTCCAAATATCTTACACAAGTTATGCACTAGGTGATTTTGAAATGTGTTGATTTTTTCTCAGCAGCTCCGTCTGTGCAACATTCTTTTAGCTCAGTTCTTAATTTTCATTTAATAGCTTAACGTTGCCACATGTTCTGTATAATACTTTTGGTTGATGGCATTTTATGAAAATATCGGCTCGAAGAGGAAATCTTGGAATTGAGGAGTTAGATGCAGTTTGAATTGAATAGATTGAAACTTAGAGAAAACCTTATTCTGTGAGAATATGGCTCACATAGGGTTATCCTTATTACTCCTCCCTCGTGTGAGAGAAACAACCTCTAAGGTTAGACTTGGTGCAGCAGAGCTAATGCAGGTGCAGTTACAGGTCATTGAATTGTATGATGCCAAAATGTTTAGTTTTCACTAGGCTGTTTTTGTTGTTTTGAAACCCGAGGTGAGAGGTCAAGATAAATTGAACAGTCATGTATAAAAGCAGACGGTAAACTTTCCACACCTTGACATTTTAGAGTTCTGAGTAGTGCAATCTTGGAAAAGTTTTTGCTTCTTTTCCTTCATGTTTTTAAGATTTGTTTTATTTTTGAGAAAGGTACAGGATTCTCACTTCTTCAGGGTAAGATAGTCTGCTCACAAAACACAGATTTTTATTTTGTATATATATTTTAAACTATTAAAAACCTACATAAAGTAAAATTCACTAATTTTTGTGTGCATAGATCTGCAAGTTTCCACAAATGTATAGAGTCTTGTAACCATTACCACAATCAAGATAAAGAACAGCTCCTTCATTGCCAGAACATTCCCTCATGCTGCCTGTTCGTAGTAAAAGCCTCCCCCATCCCTAATCCCTGGGAGCACTTACCTGTTTTTATCTCTATAGTTTTGCCTTTTCCAGAAAGTCATATAAGTGAAATAATACAGTTTGCACCTTCTGAGTCTGGTTTCTTTCACTGAGCAGAATGCATTTGTGACTCATCCATGTCTATCAATAGTTTGTTTCTTTTTATTGCCAAGCAATATTTTATTGTACCAGAGTTTGTTGGTTTATTCACCGATGAAGAACATTCAGGCTGTTGCCAGTTTTTGGTGATTATAAACAATGCTGCTCTAAACGTGATACACTGTAAATGCAGGTTTTTGTGTGAATGTACGTTTTCATTTTTCTAGGGTAAATGAATTCCTAGGAATGGGATTGCAGAATATTGTAAATGTACATTTAACTTTATAAGAAACTGCCAAACTGTCTTCCAAACCAACTTTAGCAATTTGCATTCCGACCAGCAATGTATAAGAGTTCTAGTTTCTTGGCCTCCTTGTCAGCACTTGGTATTATCAGTCAGTTTATTGTTTGTTTTGTTGTTTTTATTTCTTATCCATTCTAAGAAGTGCGTAATGGCATCTCATTATGGTTTTTAGATGGTGAGCATTTTTTCACGTGCTTATTTGTGATCTGAATATCTTGTTTGGTGAAATGCTCACATCTCTTGACCTTTTTTCGTTGGATATTTGTTTTCTTATTGTTATTCTGAGAGCTCTTTTAAAATTATGGGTATAAATCCTTTGTTGGATTTGTAATTTGAAGATGTTTCCTGTAGTTTACCTTTCACTTTCTTAACCATTTTTTATAGAGAAAGCTGTTCTAGTTATGATGAGATATAATTGATCTATTTTTTTCTCTTATGGATCAAGCTCTCAGTGTTATGTCTAAGAATTCTATTCCTAAACCAAACTCATGAGCATTTTCTCCTGTGTTTTCTTTTGTCAGAAGATTTGTAATTTTATGTTTTACATCTAGGTCCATGATCCACTTTAATTTTTTTATAAGTTATGAAGAGTGGCTTGAGGCATATATTTTTGCATATGAATATCCAATTGTTTCAGCAGTGTTTGTGGAAAAAAACCTATCTTTTATCCATAGAATTGCCTTTGTACTTGTATCAAAAGTCAGTTGACTGTATTTTAGTAGGTCTATTTCTAGACTCTCTATTTTGTCCCATTAATTTATGTGTGTATACGTTCACTAATACCATACTGTCTTAATTAGTATAACTTTACAGTAAGTCATAAAACCAGATAATGTAAGGCCCCTAAATTTGTTCTTCTTTCTCAAAGTTGTTTTCTACATCCTTTGTCTTTCTATATAAAATTTTGACTCAACTTGACAATACCTATAAAAATCTTGCTGCAAGTTTGATTGGGATAAGAGGTAACTCTATAGATAAATTTGGGGAACATTGACATCTCAATGATATTTGAGCCATTTAATCCACTTATTTAGCTCTTGATTTCTTTCATCAGTATTTTTTATTTTTTATCATGTAGACTACATTTTTTGTTATATTCATACCTAGGTATTTCATTTTTGGGAGCTCTTATAAGTGGTACTTTACAAATTATATTTCTTATTTTTATTGCTGGTATATAGGTGTATGTTAGATTGTTTTTGTGTATTGCCATTTATCTTGCAAATTTGCTAAGCTCATTTCTTAGTTCTAGGAGCTTTACCTGGACATTTTTTAGATTTTTTTATTTAGATCATACAGTGTAGGAATAGAGACAGTTTTATTTATTTTTTTTCTTTCCAATACATGTGCCTTTTATTTCTTTTACTTGCCTTATTGTACTGGCTAGGGCTTTCAGTACTATGTTGAGTAGGAGTGGTGAGAACAAACATCTTTGACTTGTTCCTGATCTTAGGTGGAAAATATTGAATCATCATCATTAGATATGGTGTTAGCTATAGGACTTTTTGTAGATATCCTTTATCAGGTTAAATAAGTTTCTTTCTATTATAATCATTATAATATATGATGCAGTTTGCTAAGAGTTTTTATTATGGGTGGATTTTAATTTTTTTCAAATCCTTTTTCTGCATCTATTGATATGGTCATGTGGGCCAAAAATATTTTAAATGTAGTCAGTAATCATATTGCTGGTAATATTAATGTTGTTATCTTGAGATTATTCTACATGTAACATGAATAAAAAAATGAGTAATTATGGTATACTCTAATTTTATCATCTTTTGTGACCTTGAGAAGCAGGATTCTTATGGAAAAAATGAGATACAGATGATATGGAAGAAGTTAAGCATAAACGTTTTAGTACTGAATTTGAATTGGAAATATCAGTATTAACATAAGGTATTTAATATACACACATATATAATATATATATGCAGTTGAGAACATATGTAATAGAGTAGGCATGTAATATAGTATGTATGATATAGATATAGTTATAAATATATTTCTCAGCTGTGTCCACTGGAAGGGCTTTGAAAAAATTACCAAGCACCCAATAACAATGAGAATCTTTAGCACCAAAATTGTGGTCTTGATATACTGTTTTCCCACTAAAGAAGCTAAGATAGCTTTGGGAAATGTGTGGTGGATCCAAGTGTGGATAAAGATGTGCAGAAAATGAACATGGAACATCTTATATCATATAGTGAAAAGGCCCTTAAGGCTAATAGGGCTATATCATTGATTCATGAATACGAAACCAATTTTAAAAGGCTACTATTAGCTAAAAATGAGACAATTTGAACAGGATAATAATTGCAATGAACTAAATCCATCAAATGTTTAAATCCATGAGTTCATAATGATAAGAAAAATTAATTGGAGATTCAGGGAAGACCTTTTAAAAGTGACAGTTTAGCTGAAATTGAGGGATAAGTAGGAAAGAGCTAGTGAAGACAATGGAAGGAATATACGTGCACAGCCAGAGGATGGGAAGAACTTTGTCCTGTGTAGCAGGAAGACAGTGAGTGAAAGGGAGAGAGGTTCAAAATGAGATTGGACCAATCAGGACCAATCATTCAGGGCCATGTAGTCAAGCTTAGGAGTTCATCTTTCATTTTAGAAGCAATAGAAACTTCTTGAAAAGTTTTATGTAGTGAAGGGGCATAATCAGACTTACAGCTTTAAAAGATCGCTCTGACTGCTACATGGCCAATGAATTGGAGGAGTTAAGAGCAAAATCAGAGAGAGAGAGAGAGAGAGAGAAAGAGAGAGAGAAAGAAAGACAGAGAGTGTTAGGAGCCACTGCAAGTGAGAGATGAAGCTGGCTAGGTCTGGTAAGCACCCATGGAATGCAGTTCTCTTTCAACATGAAAAAAAAAAGGAGTCTAAGAAATACTCATCGCTCTTTGGGTATTTTATAATCTTCTACCTCCTAAGTACCTGAGAAAATGAGCCCTTTTATCCTTATTCCACTATTATCAATAACTGGTTTAGTATGGTTTCCTCCAACAGAACCTAGACTCCATGTAATTTTTATAATAAAAAAGAAACAAACACAGATATAGAGAACAAACTAGTGGTTACCAATGGGAAGAAGGAAGGGGGGGTGGTAATATAGGGTTAGGAAATTAAGAGGTACAAACTATTATGTATAAAATAAGCTACAGGGATATATTGTACAACACAGGGAATATAGCCAATATTTTATAATAACTATAAATGGAATATAACTTTTAAAAATTTTGAATCACTATATTATACACCTGTAACTTATACATCAACTATACTTCAATTAAAAAAAAAGAAAAAATTAGGAAGCCCTTTTCTGTCTGATAGAGTGATATCACTTTGCTTTTAAAGTCTTCTGAGTGGATAAAATTACCTACTTTTACAGTTTGTTTTTATCTTTTCTGAAGCAAAATATAGACTTTTCAAAAAATAAGATGCAATTAGAGACTGTGTTTCTTACTGAGTTCACATAAAGAAAAAACATCTATTTCTATGTAAAAAAAGAGTTATTTCTTTCCTTAAGAAACAGCCGTGAGCAGGGCTCAGATAAGGTGTCCAGCATGACAATGTCAGTTGTTAATGGCTAGTGCCTGTTAATTGCCGAATCTGTTCTAATTGGTCTGTGCTGATGCATTAATGTTTGTTAAATATTAAACACTCTGCTCATGAATATTAACATAATATTTAAAATTTTCATTTGGAACATATTTCAATTAATTCATCTTCTGTATGGTTGGAATTAGAGGTTGAGCATTCAGACATACCAAAGCGTTCCTTTTGGGTGGCAGGGAGGGAAGACTGTTAGAGAGATTTAGTTTAGAGATGTTGTAGGTCATCTCTTCTTACATTGTCAATTTTTCAGAATGCTTGGTTATTCTCCATGGAGAATACTCCAGCTGGTTTGCCTCTGTTATTCTTTTCTTCCTTTCTTTGATGCGATATTATTTTTTTGCTTTTAAAAAAGAGACCATAATTTCTGACCATATTTTATTAAGAAAAGAAAAAGTTAAGAGGATTTAGTTCAACACGAGTCATCATAGATCTATTGGTCAAAGTTCATAGTATTAACTGTCTTTTCCTCCCTTGTTGAATGAGTGTGCATTTTCTACCGTATATGCCAATCCTTTGGTAGCTTGATAGGTGTCCTTCAGATGTGTGATGTTTTGGATATTTTCAGTGGGGGCATTCTTTAAGGATAGTTTTGTACTGTGAACGCCGTTAATACTGGGACCAATTTATTGAATTGGGATCAGTTTATTGAATAAGTGTATCAAGCTTGGAAATATTATTAATAATCAAAAATAAAGTCTGACTACAAAGACTTTTAGACTACCTTTCTTGAATGTCTTGTAAATTGGTTAAACTCTAGTGACAACACCTATTTTCTTGTGGGGCTCATATACCATCTCAGAAGCCAATTTCAAAAGAGGATTCCAGAAATATTTTCAGCATCAATACCTTTAGATCTCAGTGTTTTTCCAGGGTGAGTATTTCAGGATGGTAATCATTTGGATGTATGAATTCTAAAAAGTTTCCTTATGCTTTATTCTTTGTTCCCATCATGTACTCTCAAACAAATAATTGGGATTAAAGACTGTCCAACTAAAATGTCATACATAGGATATCACCTTTTAATTTCATTTTATAAGACTCCTGGTCTGCCTTTACTCTAATAATCAAACACATTTCAATAGTGATGAGAAGATTTAGTCATTTCAATAATTTTAAATGATCCAAGTTAAAAAGAATCACAGAATGTATATTTTCATTCATAGATGATACTTGGATATTGGATATTAAGAACATTTATTTTAACTTTACAGTAATTGTCTTCTATTTTTGGACAGTGAGAAAATTATGCTTGAGGTAGTCATGTGAAGTACTTATGATTCTCTACCTATAAACTCAAATGTTTAAGAAATATAATTTGACTTTCCTATGAAGTGAACTTAACTTTTATTTCACGTTCCCTGTTTTACTTGGGAGAAATTTAATCTTGGGTTAATTTGGAGTTTCTTCCATTGTTTCAGGGTCTTTTCAGTCAATTCAGGATCTTCTCAAATCCCAGGTTTGCTTCTAGGTCTGGGAGCTTTCAGAGGTCCAAGTCCTTGGCATGGATATTTTGACATCTACCTCGGTAGCACTAGTTGTACCATATCTGGTTATTGAGTCCTTACAAGTTTTATCCTTCTTGCCCTAAACATCAGGACTCATCAAGTCTGTTTGACAATTTCTGAGCCCCTCTCAGGAGACATGAGAAATGTGTGGCTGTTCCCTTGTGCTATCCTGGGTCCACAGGGGCTCTCTGATGCTGTCTCCATCCCCCTTTGGCTGGAAACCTTACGCAGCCATTGCTACTCAAATGCTACCATGCCAAGCCGGGCATAGTGCATTTTAAAGAAATGCTCTGCTTTACTGAGATCTGCAAAGTAAGTTCCAGGTCACAGGCTCCTCTGGCATTCCCCAAACCTGACTGAGGAGGTGCATTCCCCCTCTGCCTGACTTGGCCTAGCACCGGGGGAGGGTACAAGGCCCCTTCCCAAGGATTTAGGAGCATCTAATCTCTTTTTCTCCCTCTGCTATTTCTCTCCTTTACCCAGCCCAGATTATCTTTACATTCTCTGAAATAGAAGAGAATAAACCTTTAATTTCATACCTCATGATTTTTCCAACTTTAATGTTTATATAAAGACTTTGGCTTTTAAAACTCAGAAGTTAGTGATTTGCTCCTTTGTTCTTTCCTTCCCAGAGGCTGTAAATCTAGAATTGGCTTTATCAGTGGGGGTAGAATCACATAAGTAAAAAGAAATTACTAGGAATTAAAAGAGACAGCCCAGTTACATAATATCCAAGTATGAAGAGTACGGTTGTTTACACATGGCTTTCCACAGCCTACAGATTTTTAAACTGAAGTAAGTAACCCTAAAATATGAGACTTCCATTTTAATGGAACTATTGCTACTGTGAAACAGCTGTGTAAATCCCTTTCAACTGACCAATCTTGCCTTTTAGGAACTTTCTCTAAGGCTTTGTTTTTTGTTGTTGCCTTTTTTTTTTTTCCTGTACAGTTAAATTAGGAAAGAAATTTAGTCTTGGAAATACATGGGCTCTTTGGGCTCCAGCCAACTCTATTACAAAGACAACTTTCTGTGTACCTCTGTTTGACAAAGAGAATTCCTGCTGTATCATCCAGCTGTGCATAACTGAACTTGTCAGTTCAGTGACTCTTTAATGAATCTCCTTTTAATATCTACCCCCTGGCCATAAGTATGTCACTTCAATATTATTTTATAGTTTGACTTGAGTTACATTGAAACATTTTGAGACTGGAAAGACATGGCAGTATCTCACTTTAAATAACTCCCCAACAATTATAGTCAATAGTTGAGTGCCCTAGTTAGTGAGCCTGGGCATGTTGCAAACAGATTTAGCATCTAAGGATACCTATTATAGCTAAAGTCCATCCATCAGCAGATGTCTTTCAGTAAGCCCCAAATTCCGGATTTATTTTGACATTAACGTTCACTAACAATGGGAGTGATGCAAAACAATTACACATTAAAAAAATAATAATTTTTAGTTTATAAGACACTCTTTTCTAGGTGAGAAAATTTGGATGAGAGAAGTTGCTCAAAGCTAGGTTGGTCTATTGTAGTGATTATGTTTGACCCCAAATAACCGACCCTAAATTTTACATTATACTCTGTTTTGTTTTGTTTTGTCTCCCACCACTATACCCTGATGCCTTTGAAGTTTTGTCATTAGGACACAGAAGAGAAGGGCCAAATCTGCATACCCAGCGTTGGGGATCCCCCCCCCCCCGCCAGTGTGAGTAAATCCATGGAGGGCACAAGTAAAGCCGCTGCCAAGAAGTGGGCAGGAGAAAGGACATGTGTCCCCTTTGTGGATGGGGACATTTATTTTGCTTCTGGCAAAGTAGTGGTGGCATGAAGTTCCTGAAGCAGGTGTAGGGACCTGATGGGGTGAATGCTTCTGCCAGGCACAGCTCTGCTCTGACACCCTGTAGACTCATAAGCCACATGGACTAAAGCAATCTCTGGATGGGGCCAGTATTTGGTTGAGGACTTCCAGGCTGGAACCAAGGCTGGGGCTGTGTCAGGTGTCCACACAGCATCCATGTCATCTTCTCACCGCGCTGGTTCACAACATTAAGAAGCTCAGTGTTGCAGATGCCTGGTCTGCCTGCCCAGAGAATATCCTGGCATTTGAGACTGTGTAAACCTATGCTCTCTTCTAGGTTTAGCAACACTGCTTTCGTGCAAAGACACTTGTGCTGGCCACGGTTACTGCAGCAATATAGGTTTTGGAGATGGCTTGCAATTTTCTGCCCTAATTTTTTCTCACACTATTCCCATGACTTCTCAAAATCTTACCTATGCACTAAATTCCTCCTCCTTCAAAAAGCTTTTCATGTCTGAAATTCCCACTGAACAAATGTTTCTTAAATGTTAAAGAGCCCTAAATGAGGAAAAACAAAAAAAACCCTCAGTGATTCATGAATTGTTTTCACTATGTAGGAGACTATCTGGCTGCTGATCAGACATGTATTAATGATATAAAAGTCTGTATAGCCATCCCCACCTACAAGAGCTAATAAATTAACAGCCTACAGGCCAACAGACTCCTACAACGTTTTTCTTGCTCAAGCAAACATACATATCTCTAGGAGTTTATCTTTTTGCTGAAATAAAATTATATTATACACATTACATTTCAGTTGTGTATTTAGCTTAATAATATGGCCTGGACATAAATTGGTTACAAGCAAGTGTGTCTAGTGGTTAAGAGCCAAGGCTTCAGGGTAACACTGCCTGGGTTCAAATCCAAGCCCAGGAGCTAAGTAATCATGTAACTTTGGGAAAGTTATTTAAACTCTAGTTTTCTAATTTGTTAAATGAAAATAATAATAATATGTACCTCATGGGGTTGTTGTGACAGTTAAGTAAGTTAGTCCACATAAAGTGCTTACAAGAGCACACTCAATGCATGTAGTTACACCTTGTCCGTATGGGTCAGAAAATATGCATATACACACAAACACAATTTTATGTAAATGAGATTATCAGAATACTTTCATTACACTACAGTATTTCCGTTTTGCTTTTCCTTTTAGTCCCTACTGTCTTTCTTCTTCTTCTTCCCATAATTGCCTCTCTTGCTCCAACCACTTGAAGTAACATCAATGTGAGCAAGTATAAACCCCCCTAACTAGTGTACTCTTACATGAATTCTTCTTTAAAGTCCCTGATGATTATCGAACCAGATCTCACATTTATACATATACATATAACATACATATGTGCACGTATACACACACATGTGCATATGTTTTTGTCATTTTTTGCTCTGCAAAAGTGAAACCATATTATATACATTTTGGGGGGCATATTTTCTCATGCGTGAGTTGCTTTTGGGAGCCTCTCCAGGTTAGCAGACACGAACAGTAATATTGTGTCCTGTGGATTACCGTAACTTATTTCTTTGTGTACACATATTTTTACCACTACAAAGAGTACTGTAATAAACATCTGGACTCACATATATTTATTTACTGGTGGTTATATTGCTATGGGACATATACCCAGGGGATACATTGCTGGGTCAAAAGGTTTATGTATTTTTAACTTTAATAAATATTGTCAAATTGCTTTCTGAAGAAGCTGTACCCATTTGCATTTCCACCAGCAACGCAAAAAATACTTTTTTCCACATATCCCCACTGACAATGATATCATTATTTAAAATTTTTGCCAGTCTGATAGGTTTAAAGTGATGGTTTGTTGTTAACTCGGTTTTCAATTTCCCTATTAGTGAATTTAAACAACATATTTATATGTATTTATTGGCCATTTGGATTTGCTCATCTGTGAATTGCCTATTTATATCTGTTGCTCGTTTTCCTCTTAGGCTGTTGCCTGTTTCTTGCCGATTTTTAAAGCTCTCTTTATATAATTATAGCTTTTAAACCCTTATTTGTCATCTGCATTGCAAACATGTTTCCTAAGTCTGTTATTTGTTTACTGTCTTTATTTATAGTGTCTTCTGCCACACCACAGTTCTTTATTAGCTTTTATGTCTTCCCCAGAAGTCCTAATAAAATATTAAAATTATAGTTATATTTACTACTTTACCTGTTTTTTTATACATGACATGAGCTAGGATTATTACTTTAATTTTTTCAGGACGGGTACCCAGTTTGGGGAGAAATTTTGTTAAATAGACATTTTTTCTCCACCAAATCGAATTACACCCTCATCAAGTATTAATAAGATCAATATGATTAATAGATTTCTTAGGTTCCATGCCTTTCTCATTCAATTCAGTTTATACTGTTATTTTAAAGGGAATGTGTTCTGCTTTTTCTTTTTCTAAGGGTATATGTTACTAGAGAAGAGAAAATCTATTGACTTCAGTCTGCTTACCCGGTATGCAGTCATTCCATAAATTCTCTTATCAGTGCTCATAGGTTTTCTCTTTTAATCTCTTAGATTTTTAAGTACACAATCATGCCATCAGCAAAATAGTTTTACCTCTTCAATTTCAACATTTCTAACAACTATTTAATTTTCTTATCTCATTGTTTTCACTAGACTCTCCAGGCTAATATTGAATAAATGTAGTGATAAGATCTCTGCTTGATTCCTGAATTTTACTGGGTTCTTTCAATTATTTTGACATTGAAAATACTTTTGACTCTTGGTTTTAGTAAATATTTCAGTGGTTCCCTTTTCCTATCTTACCTAAAGATTTTTTACTGAGATTGGCTGTTAAATAGTATCAAATGTCATTTCAGCATCTATTAATAGGGTCATATGAGTTGTTTTCCTTCAATTTGTTGAAACACTAAATTACGATGATAGATTTTCTAGTTCGAACCTCTTCTTGCGCACCTACAATATACCCTACTTTTTTGTTGATAGGTAGCTGTATTCTATTTGTTGAAATTTTGTTTAGAATATTTGCAATTACTTTCTTAAGTAAAATTGATCTATTTTAATCAAGTTTTGGTATTTAATTTATACTAACTTTATATAAAATTGGGATGCTGTCCAGATTTTCTGTGGTCTGGAATAGTATAAATTATATTCTTTGAAAGTCTGATAGACCTCAGCTATGAAAATATCTGATGGATCTTACTTGCCTTTCATTCACTTCTATAGAAATTGGCCAATAAAAGTTTCCTTCTTTACTTTGGTTAATGTTAATAACTTTTGTATTTTGCTAAAAATTATCCCCTCTGACTGGCTTTTCAAATTAATTGCCATAGATTTGTGTGCAATATGTCCTTATAATTCTTTTAATTCCTTCTGCAATTGAGGTTGTCTCATGTCTCATTCCTAAGAAAACTAATATTATAAAAATTTTCTCTTTTTTTCTTAACCAAGCTTACTAGAAGTTATACGATTTAATGGCTTTTTTAAAACAGCTTTTATAATTCTGTCTTAATTTTATTTTTTTAAATGTCTGTACCTTTAATTTCAGTATCATCTTGATTTCCTCTTTTCTACCTCTTTTTTGTTCTGTTTTGTCATTGTCATTCTAATTCTCAGGAATTATACTAAGCTAAAGTCATTTTAGCCCTTCTTTTATAGCAGAGACATTTAAACTATGCATTTTCCTTTGGGTAAAATTTTCACTCTTTCCCATATGTTTTTGCATTTTTCAAAATTGTGGTATATTACATTTGGTGAAGTGCATAGATCCTAAGTGTACAGTTCAAAGAGTTTTTTTTTTTTTAGTTAATTAATTAATTAATTTTGGGCTGCGTTGGATCTTTGTTGCTGCGCGTGGGCTTTCTCTAGTTGCGGCGAGTGGAGCCTACTCTTCGTTGCATTGCGCGGCTTCTCATTGTGGTGGCTTCTCTTGTTGTGGAGCACAGGCTCTAGGCGCGCAGGCTTCAATAGTTTGTGGCATGTGGGCTCAGAGTTTGTGGCTCGTGGGCTCTAGAGTGCAGGCTCAGTAGTTGTGGTGCATGGGCTTAGTTGCTCCGCAGCATGTGGGATCTTCCTGGACCAGGGCTTGAACCCATGTCCCCTGCCTTGGCAGGCGGATGCTTAACTACTGCGCCACCAGGGAAGCCCTCAAAGAGTTTTGACAAATGCATTCAGCATGTGACTCACACCCCTATTAAGATATATAGTCAACCTCTGAACAGCATGGTTTTGAACTCTGCAAGTCCACTTATACACAATTTTTTTTCAATAAGTATATAATAGGCCCTCCATATCCTTGGTTGTGGAATCCATGGATACAGGGGGCCGACTATATTACTTGAGCATCTGTGGGTTTTGATATCCAAGGGATGATTGTAGAGCACTTCCATTACCTCAGAAAGCTCACTCATGTCTCTTTACGGTAAATTCCTTCCAACACCTAGGCAACCATTGCTCTGATTTCTGTCACTACAAACGAATCTTGCTGTTGTGGGACTTCATATAAATTGAATAATTTAATGATTCATTTTAATGTCTGATTTATTTTATTTAGAATAATATTTTAAAATTCATTCATATTTTTACATATACCATTATTCAGTACTTTTCATTGCTAAGTAGGAATCCATTGCATAGATATACCATAATTTGTTTATACTCTCCACTGATGATTGATATTTGTGTTGTTTCCATTTTCTTTACTAGTATGAATAAAGCTGCTATGAATATTTTATACAAGTCTTTTTCTGTTCTGTTTGTTTATTTCTCTTGATTAAATACCAAGA
The DNA here is from genome assembly GCF_011762595.2 of Tursiops truncatus. Classification (NCBI taxonomy): domain Eukaryota; kingdom Metazoa; phylum Chordata; class Mammalia; order Artiodactyla; family Delphinidae; genus Tursiops; species Tursiops truncatus. The sequence continues at coordinate 42,860,439 of NC_047034.1, forward strand.
GTGGAGTTACTGAGTCCTATCCTAAGTTTACACTTAACTTTATAAGAAAACTTATAAAGTTAAAACTTAACTTTATAAGAAACTTTATAAGAAAACTTTATAAGAAAACTTAACTTTATAAGAAAACTTCCAGTTTTCTGAAGGGGTTTTATCATTTTACAGTATCGCCAGAATGTGTGAAAGTTCTGGTTATTTCACATGCTTGCAATACTTTCTACTGTCAGTCTCTGTAATTCAAGCCATTCTCATGTTTGTGAAATGATAGCTCAGTGTGGTTTTAATTTGCAGTTCCTTGCCAACTAGTGATGTTAAAAAAATTAAGTACTTCTCATTTGCTTCATTCTGTCTCTTCTTTTGTGAGGTAACTGTGGAGTCTTCTGCCAATTTGGGGGGGAGTTGTTAGTGTATTTTAAATTTTATTTTGGGATACTTTTTGATTTACATAAAAGTTGCAAAGGTACCATCGAGTTCCCCTACAGCTTGATTCCTTCTCCCAGCTTCCCTTAATGTTAACATCTTACATAACCACGGTATATTTGTCAAAACTAAAAAGTTAACATTGGTGCAATCCTAGTAACTACACTGCAGACTTTATTCAAATTCATCAGTTGCCACAATTAATGAATGTATATTTGTACCTTTTTATTCATTAAAGTCTGTACGTTATTCAGATTTCTCTAGTTTTGACTCACTGTGTTTTTCTGTTCTAGGACCAAATCCAGAACACCACATTGCATTGAGTTGTCATGTCTTTAGTCTCCTTTGATATGTGACAGTTTCTCAATCATGTTTGTTTCTGTTTTTGTTTTTCATGACCTTGATAGTTTGAAAAGTACTACTGGGCATGTATTTTCTAACATGTTCCTGAGTTTGAGCTCGTCTGGTGTTTGCTCATGATTAGACTAGAGTTGTGGATTTTTGGAAGGCTACAAAACAGATGAAGCTCCCTTCTCTTCACATCATGTCTGATGACAAATGATCTCAACATGACTTACTGGTGATGTTAGCCTTGATCACTTGTTTAAGTTAGTCTGCCCAGTTTCCACTGTAAATTTACTCTTTTCTTTTTCCAAACTCTATTTTTCAGAATCCATTCACTAAGTCCATCTCACACTCAGGGGGAGGGAAATTAAGCTCCACCTCCTGAAAGAGGAAGTATCTACATACACTATTTGAAATTTTCTTTGAGGAAGATTTGTTCCTTCTCCTCCATTTATTACTGACATTTATTTATATCTGTATGGATTTGTAGATATTTATTTTCTTTGGATTATAATCTAATACTGTTGTTGTTATTTTGCTCAAATTATTCCAGCTTTAGCCACCGAGAACTCTTTTAAGTTGACTCCTACATCCTTGGGATATTCAACATTTTTTTCTTTTCCATCTTCTTTTTCTCTTTGTTGCTGTTTTTCTTTTTTGTGCTTTATTATTTTCTAGCATAAGATGCTCCAGGGTCATCTTGTATTTTCCTTGAACGAGCCCTAAATTCAACCTTTGCCTCAAGGAACCCTGGTTCCTTTTATTGGACAAAGGTATTAGAAAGCAAGATCTGGAAAAATATGCATCCATATATTTATATTTATCTACTTGTATATACTTAAAAATACACATGAATTCATGTTGACATTGATGATTCTAATCCAGCATCACAGCATCTAATCTGCCCTGCTCCAACCCCTGTCACTTGCTTATTTCTAACTTCTCTCTCAAATAGTAAGAAACCTGGATTCTGTTATCACAATTTATTTACTAATTTTTCAACTCTAATATACATGCAGTTTCAGAATTGCTAACCTACACCCCTGTGAGAAACAAATTTGCCAACTAGAGTTAGTATTTGCTTACATTTTGTTTTTGTACTTACACTGTCTAGCAAATGCAGTTTTCCAAAGTCATTTAGGTCAATAACTTTTTATGTACATCCCCTTAAGTGATGTTATGTCATATGTATTTAATACAGTTAGAATCATTTATCACAGTTTGTGTTCCCTCCAGTAATCACCTGACATATGGTTGCGTTTTTAATATTTGCATATGGTAAAGTTACTTTTTGTGTTATACAGTTCAGTGGGGATTTGACAGACGCATAGGGTCATGAATCCATTACCCCAGTACCATACAGAATAGTTCCATCACCCTAAAATTCCTTTATCTAGCTTTATTGTCAATTTCTTCTCAATTTCCCAACTCCTAGAAGCCACTATCTGTCTTTCATTCTTATAGTTTTGCTTTTTTCATGTCATATAGTTGAAAGCTTATATATGTAGACTTTTTGTCTGGCTTCTTTTCTTTAGCAAAATACACTTGTTTCACCCATCTTATTGTATGAATCACTTGAGTAGTGATTCATTGCATAGATATACCACAGTTAGTTTATCCATTCACCTGTTGAATGACATCTTGGTTGTTTCCAGTTTTTGACGATAATGAATAAAGCTACTATAGAGGTTGGTGTACAGGTTTTTGTCTGAACCAAAATTTTCAACTCCCCTGTATAAATACTTATGAGTAGAATTGCTGCTTTATATGGTAAGTATATGTTTATCTTTATAAGAAAATGTCAAATTACTGTTTAAAGTGGCTGTGCATTCTGCTTCCCAGAAGCAGTGAATCAGAGTTTCCATTGCTCTGCATCCTCATCAGCATTTGGTGTCATCAGCTTTTTGATTGGTTTACAGAATTCTTTACATATTCTGGACACTGGTCCTTTTGTCAGATACCTGCATAACAAATATTTTTCCTAGTTCACTTCTTGTCTCTTCATTTTCTTAGCAATGTCTTTTGATAATAAATTTTTAATTTTCATGAATTCCAACTTAGTAATTTTTTATGGGTAGTGCTTTCTGTGAACTACGTAAGAAATTTTTGCCTACTTCAAGTTAGTGAATACTCTCCTATGTTTTTTCCTAGAAATTTTATAATTTGGACATTCACTTTTAATCTGTAATCCATCTAAAATTAATTTTTGTGTATGGTAAGATAAGCATCATGATAAGGTCCATTTGTTTTCCATATGGATATCCAGTTGTTCCAGCACCATTTGTTGAAAAGACATTCCTTGCCTCCATTGAAATGCTTTGGTATGTTTACTGAAAACCGGTTGTCTCCATAAGTATGGATCTATATCTGGACTGTCTGTTCCGTTCCATTGATCTATTTTGCTATATCTACATCAGTATCACACTGTCTTAATAAAAATAGTTTTATAGAAAGTATCAAAACGCTAGTATAAGTCTTCCAGCTTTGTTCTTCCTTTTCCACATTGCTTTAACTATTTTGTATTGTCAAATTTTTAGAATCAGTTAATCAATTTCTTCAAAATACCTGCTTAGGTTTGAATTGATTTGTCTTGAATCTATAGATTATTTGAGGGAGAATTTGCATCTTTGTAAGATTGAATCCTTCAACATACTCTAACACTTTATTTACTTAAATTGTCTTTAATTTCTTTCAAGAATATTTTGTAGTATTTAGTGTATAGATCTTGAGATCTTTTATTAAATATATCCCTTAGTATTTCAGGTTTTTTGATATTATTATATATGGTATCATCTCCTTGATTTCATTTTCCAATTGTTTGTTGCTGATATACAAGAATTCAGTTGACTTTGTGTATTGACCTTATATCCTGCAACCTTAATAAATTCATCTATTTGTTCTCATATTTGCTTCGTAGATGCTTAAGATTTACTAAATGAATAATCATATCATCTGTGAATAGAGGTTATTTTACTTTTTCCTTTTCAGCCCTTATGTTTTTTATTCTTTTTCTTGCCTTGTTGCACTCCATAGAATGCCAGTTCAATATTGAATAGAAGTGGTGGGAATGTATATCTTTACTTTGTTTCTGATCTTCAGAAGGCAAAGCATTCACATTCAGTATTTCATTGTTAAATATGCTAGCAACTGTAGCATTTCGGGTGTTTTGGTAGACAACTTTTATCAGGTTGAGAAAGTTACCATTTATTCCCAAGTTCCTAAGAACTTTTTCTTTTTATCATGAATGGGTATAGAATTTTGTTAAATGGTTTTTCCATATTTACTGTAATAATCACATTTTAATTTTTTCCTTTACTATTTTAATGTGGTAAATTATGCTGATTGATTTTCAAATAAAAAGCCAATCTCATGTTCCTAACATAAACTCTAATTGCTTATGATGACTTGACTTTTTACATATCACTGGGTTTGACTTATTAGTTTTGTTAAGGATTTCCAGGTCCAAATTCATACAGGATATTGGTTTGCAGTTTTCTTTTTTTGTAATATCATTGTCAGATTTTCATGAGTTGTGCTTGTTGACCTTGTAAAATGTTATAAAGTATTCCATTCTCCACTATATTTGGAAAGACTTGTGTAAGATTGTATTATTTCGTCTTTAAATGTTTGCATGAATTCACCAATGAAGTTACCCAAGCCTACAGTTTTCTTTGTAGGAAGGTTTTAAGTTATGAGTTCAGTTACTTGGTGGTTAATATTTAGATATTAATATTATGATAATCTATTTTTTCCTAAGTCAGTTTTGATAATTTGTGTCATTCAGGGTATATGTCAGTTTCATCTACATTATCAAATTTGTTGGCATCATATTCTTTTAATATGCCCTATTTCCTTTTAAGGTTTATAGAATCTGTAGTGATCTCTTTCATTTCTGATATTGGTCATTGTGTTTTCTCTTTTTTTTTTTTTTTTGAGAGATACCCACAGTGGTAGGAAGTAGTTGTGTGTGTTATAGCAACAGGTAGGTTGTCAATCATCTTTTAAGATATGGGAGGGAAGCTTCTAGCTTCCCATTCTCCTTGTTTGCCTAAAAACCTCAATCCACGTATCATCTCTTCTGTAAATCTTAGAGACCAGAGAGACCCTGCATCTCACTAGGGATATCATAGACCCACCCACCCCTTACAGGGGCTTAAGGGTCTCTGAAGACAGCCTTCTCCAGGATCCACCTCACTTAGTTCCTTGCCGTAGGGCCCATCAATGATGTCCTCTGAGTCAGGCCCCAAATGGAGCAGATTTATAATTCATTCACTCATGCCCTCCAAGTATATTTTTCTTGCTGGCACCAACAGCTGCTGGGTGCTCAGGAGATGTATGGTAACATAAGAGTTGAAATGGAGTTGGTATGGAATGGAATGGAGTTGGTATATGTTAAGGTGATAACCCCTTCCATCTCAGGGTCCAAATTTTATTCCTTAAATTTAAGTTTGTAAACATTGTCTAGAAGACTCTGTCTAAATATTCACATAGCATTTCTAGTACTATAGACAAGCTCCAGAATCACTTTTTATTTTTAACTCCATATATCTCATTTTGTCCCTGAAGAATTTGCAAAGAGACACAGAAACCAAATCAATTAATTGTATTCCTGGAATAGGGAACTCTTTTCCTTTCTTCCTCAGTACATTTTAAAGAAATATTATTTATTTACAAATTCTAATCAAGAGGAATGGATATTTGACATTCTCTCTCAATTTGACCCTTCCTTACCATCACTGAAACCATTGAAAAATGTTTTGTTTTGTTTTGTTTTTTTGCGGTATGCGGGCCTTTCACTGCTGTGGCCTCTCCCGCCGCAGAGCACAGGCTCCGGACGCGCAGGCCCAGCGGCCATGGCTCACGGGCCCAGCCGCTCTGCGGCATGTGGGATCTTCCTGGACCGGGGCACGAACCCGTGTTCCCTGCATCGGCAGGCAGACTCTCAACCGCTGCGCCACCAGGGAAGCCCAGACTTCAAGATATTTTAAAAATTATTGTCAGAAAGCAAACACAATTATATTTAATGGACTATTTGAAAATTTTCTCTTTAAGTTCTCTTTCTACAAGTATTTTTCTCCCTTTAGGCTATGCATAGTTCAGTACTTGGATCCTCCCCATGCCATACAATTTGCTTTCTAATAATTTTTAAAATTTATCCTCTGGAGGACTCAGCTACTCTGAGCCTCCTGAGATTGGGGTATTTCAGACAAAGGAGGAATGAATGAAGACTTTTTCTATCATTGTTTGTTTCCTACCAGAAGAGTTGATTTTATGCAGCACATTGCAATTAACTAGGGACTGAGCAATCTGGCTGTGCCACTTTGCAAAACGTTATGGAATGTCATTCTTTGGGCCCTTCTAGAAATGGGGAAGAATAAGTATGGTGTAACTGAAAGAGCTCTGAGTTGAGTGTTTAATATATTCCGTTCCTATGCTAAATAATTTATATTACAGTAATGTAGTGGTCATAGACTTCTGAGCCAGGTAGTCTGGGGTTGAATCTGAACTCCCCACTTACTGTTACGGGATGTTGGGCAAGTTATTTAACCTATCTCTGCCTTTTACTCTTATGTGTTAGGAAAATAGTACTCTATCCACCTGTGAGGCTTGTTTCAAGGCACATAATCAGGGCTTCATAATATTTGCAATTACCTTTAATTCTTAAACCTATAAAGAAAGCACTATTACTACTTCCGTTTTACAGATGACAAAGCAGATGGTTAGAGAGGTTCCATAGCTTGCCCTAAGTCACACTCCTAGTTCAATGGCAAGATCAGAATCTGAACCTAGGCCTGTTTGCTTTTAAAGACATTATTCTTTATAATTATATCAGATGCGAATCTGCTTCTAAATAACTGCATGATACTGGAAAAGTAAATGGAGAGTTAACCTTTCAGAGGCTTCCTTACACAACTGTGTGACTAATGAGAACACGGAGGTTAATATAAACGGAAAGACTGACCCACTTAATGGAAGTCTCTGCTTATGAATTGAGGAAGTTGCTGTCACTAGAAGTGAATTGGCATGATGTAGTAGGAAGCTGTTTGGGGTTTTAGATACAGTGTAGCTCCTTGCTAGCTGTGAGGTCTTGGGCAAAGAAACCAGTTTTCTCAAGTCTGATTGGGATTCAGTCACTATCAATTTTCAGTGCCAGCCAGCACTACACCAGGTGAAAATAATATCCACCAGACAAGTCAACCTCTAAAGGCTGTTGGAGTATCAGATAAAATATTTGACACAACACTGCTGATTGCATAGTATCTGTGCTCTGTATACAAGAAGGGACAGTGTTCTGTGTGGACTGCTCTGCAAATCCCTTTTGACTCAGAGCCAGCCAAGCAAAACAGGTCTGAACACGGCAGGGACCTCTGACCTAGAACTTGTCTTCCTTTTAAACTTTGCATTCTTATGTTTCACTCCCCTTCTCGTCTACCATCCCATTTCCAGTTGGACTAAGAAAAACCATTAGATATTCAGCATTAGCAGTCAATGTTTTAGGAACCGAATACTCAGAAAATTATGCTTCATTCGATTTTTCTATTTTGTTATATATTTTTGGAGTGGCTCTGCCACTTCTCAGGAATTTATTTTGAGTAAATTATTTTTCTCACCCAGCCTCAGTTTTTTTAAATCTGTGAACTGAGGATAATAGGAACCATTTCCAAAAGTTAAATACGATAGTGCATATAAAGTGCTGAACAGAGTTACCTGCTCACAGTGTGCACTAACTGGTAGTTAGCTGGTGAGAAGAGTTCTGAGGATATGAAATGAGATAAAAGTCGAGTGTATAAATCTTATTTCTTATAACTCTGATTCAAGGTGATAGAAAAAGCCAACTTTTTTTCCCTAAAATACGATTTGGGAATTTTCTGTGGTTCATGTTGTCTCTGTCTACCATTAATATGGATAATCAAGCAAATCAAATGCAGTCAATTTTTTTTTTGTTTTTGCGGTACACGGGCCTCTCACTGCCGTGGCCTCTCCCGTTGCGGAGCACAGGCTCCGGACGCATAGGCTCAGCTGCCATGGCTCACGGGCCCAGCCGCTCCACAGCATGTGGGATCTTCCCGGACCAGGGTGCGAACCCGTGTCCCCTGCATCAGCAGGCGGATTCTCAATCACTGCGCCACCAGGGAAGCCCTACAGTCAAATTTTGATACTATTATGTTGCTGAAAATGTTTTTTAAGCTCAGGTATTTGTCCTCAAAACTTTGTGATGAATTCTTAAGTTTATATATGCCTGGGGAGATTCAGAATGCCCACTATTGATGATTTCGGGTGAATCAAGGAGTTTACAAGTGTATTCTGAGGTGTGTAACTTAATCAGGAAGGGCACAGCCCGTTAAACATGGTTTTGTCTAGGGTATCAGGTTTGAGGCTTTTCGAAAGCATGCTAAGGAATGGTTTTCTTTTCTGTGGCAGTTCACAGTTTCACAAACAATATTTATGAAGAAAGTCATAGAGAGGATGGAACAAATGAACAAGTACTGAAGAAATCATTTACTTGCATTTGTGGGCATGGCTTTGCCCAAAGAGGATATTTTATTGGAGGCACTGCTTTAGATAAAATGGATAGGAAAAGAAATTTGAGAAGGTTCCTGTAGAAGCTAGAGTTTTATAAGCTGGGTCAGTGATGGAGTCAAAAGGGCCTGCCAATTTGTGTAAACAAAAAACCAGCACATTCATGTCCCAATGTAACTTTGGGAAAGGGCATTAGCAGAAGTAGAATGGATGGATCAAGGAAGTATTGAGCTAGTTTGCCTAAGAATAATAGCAGGAGAATAGAAAGTGCATTGCCTTTACATTCAATTTAAAATTTCTGTCAGTGGCTCTCTTGCTAGACAGTTATCCAAGATGCTAAACTTAGAGTCACATTTTATTTCTTCTCTTTTATCAAACACTTTTGGGTTGATTTTACTCTACTTTATTCTCTCATGAATTCATGACTGGTCTTGCTGTTTCCTATATGGACTCACCTCCAGAAAAATTTTCCCCAAACATATGCCCACTTCTCACCTCAAATATTTACTTTTTCTGAATTCACAATGGCTCCCACTTCACCACTGGACAAAATTCAAACTCATCTTTCCATTCTAGGCTTTCTCCTTGAATCGAATCTTCTCTCTTACTCTATAATAAATGCTTACTAAGCAGCCAGTATGTATCACATGCTCTCCTAGGTACCCATGATCGTATGGTAAACCAGTCTGTATCCTCATAGGGCTACAAAATCAGTATTTGAATCATTCCTTAAAACATAAATCACTTCACACCCATTAAGGTGGCTATTAGAAACAACAAAAAAGAAAGAAAATAACAGGTGTTGGAGAGGTTGTGGAGAAACTGGAATCTTTGTGCACCATTAGTGGGAACGTAAGTGTTGAAGCTGCTGTGGAAAATAGCACAGCAGGAAAGCAACCCAAATGTCCACTAATGATGGATCAATGATAAACAAAATAGGGTATATATATGTATACAGTGGAATATTATTAAGCATTAAAAAGGAAGGAAATTCTGACACATGCTACAATGTGGATGAACCTTGAAAGCATTGTGCTAAGTAAAATAACCACTCACAAAAGGACAAATGCTCTATGCTTCTAGTTATATGAGGCAGTAGAGCAGTCAAATTCACAGAGACGTAAAGTGAAATGGTGGTTTCCAGAGGCTGGGGGAGGAGGGAATGGAGAGTTAGTGTTTGAAGTGTACAGAGTTTCAGTTTGGGAAGATGGAAAAAGTTCTGGAGATGGATCATGGTGATAGCTGCACAGCAATGTGAACGTACCTAGTACCATAGAACTGTACACTTAAAAATGGTTAAAATAGTAAATGGTGTGTATATTTTACCACAATAAAAATAAAAAAAGATAAAATAAATATTGGGTAATAACTAGCAAGTTATATACTCCCCCAAAATTGAGTTAGTGAGGTAGGTGAAATCCATAGATGATGCCAAAACATATTATCATGATGAAAAAGATGAGAGAAAAGATAAATATATAATAAGAATTCCCAAAATGCTGTATGTAGAGAACAGAAGGATAAGACAAAGATAATAAATAAGATATAATAGAAGAAAATTTTACTGAATTGAGGAAGAACATCAGTTTGCAAAATGTACTCTTTAAGTACAATAAATTAATTAAACAGAAAAACATGTATGTTTTGGTGCAGTTTTTCCCAAAGTACATTCAGGAAAATACTAGTCCTGTATGATAGTCTGAGTGGAGAGAAAGGGTAACTACATTTAATACATTTTGGAACTAGTATATATATTATCCTCCATAGATATTTGTAAAACTCACTAGCTCTGAGAATCCCTATGGTGAAAAAACTGTTAATTTTTATCTAACCCAGCATTTTCCTAATTTATTTGAACAAAACATCTATTATATTCTAAAACACGCTTTGGAAAGGATTATGGAATTGAAAGTATATGGGATTTTTTTCGTTGGAAGACCTGGGTCTGAGTGCCATTTTTCTGATTTCTCAATTATGAAGTGAGCATAATAATAATAATATCTGTTTCATAAGATTGAATACTAGAAGTTACGGTTGCTTGGCAAAGTAACCCATTAGTTGATTTGATTAATTGATTAACCAGTTACCACCTATTGGCATACACATATAGTAAAAAGTAGTATCCTGATGGAGTAGGACTACAAAAGGGCACAATCTGATGGGGAGATATGAAGATTGGGTCATAATTGGGGATCCTGATTGACCAGAGTAGTGTTCTATAACTAGATACCTGGGGGTTAGCATGCGTGTGTTTGTGTGTGTGTGTGTGTGTGTGTGTGTTGATGGTGAGTTGGCAAGAATTTCTTAACAGATGAACAGAGTTAAAAACAATTTTGGAATTAGCTAAACTATGACCCAGTAACTACACCTACCAGTAAAATAAACCTTAATGATCTCATATAAAACCTAGTACTGGCCTGGGGGAGTAATTTGTCTGGGTCTTTGTACCATTACTTATGTCCCCAAATGAGCTGCTGGAGAGATCTAACCTCTTTCTGAATGTGACAATTTTCCTTTGCAAACTAAAATTCAAAGAGAACTGTAATCTTGCTCATTGCAGTTCATCAAAGGATGACCTTGTGAGTAATACTTGAGATAAGAAATTTTAAGGATTATGCAAATCTTGGATTTTTCCCAAATGCACATAAAATAACTCAAATATGCATATAACCTTTGCTTAATTTGATAGACTGCATCTGAAATTCTGTCCTTGAATTATTATCTGAAAGTCCTGTTCTTCGATCTATGTATTTTTGACCTTGTACAATTTTTTAAATAAAAAATGCCCTTGAATAGTTATCCAAAGTGGTATATGTGTTCCCAAGAGGTTTTCCTGGGCTCTCACCTATAAATAGATTTTCCATTCCACTGTCCCTCATTTTGCCATGCTAACAAATGCATGACTTCTATAAGAGGGTTGATGTGTGTTCCATGAATATGTCCCTTGATGCTAATAATGGTACAATTTGTAGTAATTACTTTGTTAAAGGACTCATCATTGGCAAAACACAAAAATCCATTATATTGTAAAAACGGCTCCAGAATGTTAACAAGTAGAATTCTACAGCTTTCTGTGTGATGGATTACACATCTTAATAGCTCAAGTAGTCATGGGAAAATCTAGTATCCAAAAATTGTTTACAATACAGGAGTGATTCACAAATATTTAGATCTTAAGCTATACTCAGATTTGTAAATTCTAGGTCATAGCCAGGAAAATAGAGCTTAATGGAATTGCCCCTTGGGGTGAATAGAAACCTTTGTAAACAAATGGTTTTGATTTGGAAAACATGGTTTGAGAAATACAACAGCTCTACGTTTTATAGAGATGGCCCTTGGCAAAAAAAAAAAAAAAGACTATGTCAGAAAAAAATTAAAGGATTAAATATATATATATATTCATGCACTTTAATTTTTAGTGCTGTATCAGTTTAATATTTTCCAGGTGTTGTGAATATGGTTGGGAACTATATTGACTAAGGTCAAATTTGATCTGTAAGAGTATGGAATTTAGGAAGGCTTCATTTTCTGGTATAGAATACTCATTCTGATGCCTGTGCTTTCAACTTTGAAAAGTCACAGGCAAAAAACTACATTTACTGCAGTTAGAAGAAAGTTGTCCTTATAATAAACAGATTCAGATTGTGCTGAATATTACCGTATTCATAGTCTCAGATCAGTTTTCTCAGGCTTTCTAAACCTATACTCTTTTATATAAACAAAATGTTATGTCCTTCTTTTATATTATAGAAAATTTAAAAATATATACATAACATGACTTAAAAATTAAGATAATGGTAAAATAAATTTTACATCAAAAGATTTATTTCTTGACTTTATCATGTGATATAAATTTGAGGCTTGACTTTGCTTGCTTGTTACAAGATTTTCTATCCAAGGAAGTATTGAAATGTGAACAGAGTGTAGATCAATTTCAGTGTTAAGTTTGTGGGAAAAGAGAAGCTAATCTCTCTCTGTGTAGTGATTTTCTAGCAATTGTCTAAAACGATCAAGTTGCACTTGATTTCAACAACAATTCTTAGGTAGACCCTGGAACAGATTGAAACTGATTAAGAATATGGTTCCTCATAGCATTCAAAATGGGAAGTTTCAGCATCATGACAGGAAAATATTGTCTGGATTCAATTTCCAGAAAAATTAAATATAATTTAATGTTCTCCTTGAGAAGATTTTTCACAGAATATGGACAGGTAAGGTATTTTAGCACCAATTCCTATAGTGATAGTTGGTTTGGACACTATTAATAAAGGTAACACCTTTTTGAACACTTACCATATGCCCATTGTGCTAAGTATTTTGCATTAATTTTGAAAGATACAGAACTTCGGCTTCTTTGGATTTTCTAAGTTAATTATCAGAACAACTAGATGAAATAGGATTATTATCTTCATTTTAGAGATGAAGTTGAGCGAAGTATAGGATTTGGGATTAGAGAGATTAAGTAACTGCCCAAGATCACACACCTAGCAAATGATAAAACCTAGATTTGAATGTAGAGCTTTTTTATTCCTAAGTCCCTAATCTTGATCACAACTTCACAATATACATGATCAATACTATTAAGCAGTGCTATGGTGTTTGCTCCCTGTATTACTGCATTAAAACAAAATAGCTCTAGAAAATTTGCCAAAATCTTCTGAAAATTATTTTTTACATTTTGGAGTAAACTTTCTCCCTTGTTTTAACAATGCAGAAACTATAGCTTTTGTCACAGAACCAATCAAGCATATTTTCTTTAGCAATTTCTACACAGAGTTAAATATCAAGATACTCTTTATACCTATACAATGAGGTGTGAGAATGGCCATCATTAAAATGTCTACAGATAATAAATGCTGGAGAGGGTGTGGAGAAAAAGGAACCCTCCTACACTGTTGGTGAGAATATAAATTTGTACAGCCACTATGGAGAACAGTATGGAGGTTCCTTAAAAAGATCTACCCTTTGATCCTGTGATTCCAGTCTTGGGCATATATCTGGAGGAAACTATAATTCGAAAAGATACATGCACCTTAACATATGTAGCAGAACTATTTACAATAGCTAAGACATGGAAGCAACCTGAGTGTCCATTGACAAATAAATGGATAAAGATGTGGTATATATATATTCCACAGTAATAGTAATGTTAGTATTATAGTAACAATAGTAATAGTCCATTGTATATATTATGTATAATATTATGTATATATTATACATAATATATACAATGGAACGTTACTCAGCCGTAAAAAAAGAATGAAATAATGCCATTTGCAGCAACATGGTTGGACCTAGAGATTATCATATTAAGTGAGGTAAGTCAGACAGAGAAAAAGTATCATATGATATTGCTTATATGTGGAAGCTATAAAAATGATACAAATGAACTTACTTACGAAACAGAAACAGACTCACAGACTTCGAAAACAAACTTACAGTTACCAAAGGGGGAAAGCTGGAGGGGAGGGATAAATTAGGAGGTTGGGATTAACATATACACACTACTATATATAAAATAGATAATCAATAAAGACCTATGGTATAGCACAAGGAACTCTACTCAGTATTCTGTAATCACCTATATGGGAAAAGAATCTGCAGTGTATATATATATATATATATATGCATAACTGAATCACTTTGCTGTACAACTGACGCTAATACAACATTGTAAATTAACTATACTTCAATTTTAAAAAGGTTAGAAAAAGATATTCTTTATCCAAATTGACAGGAAAATTTTGTGAACAATGGTAGATGTGTATCAAGGAAGGCAAATAAGCTGATGTTTCATACACTGTGCAAGTTTTAGAGGCCACCGTTTGCAGATGAAAATGCAAAGAAATCCTCCACAACATTGTTTTCTTCATTGAATTACACCAAGAATATTGATCACAAACCTAGAATTTCTGGAGTAATATCCGTGAACATTCCAATAATATTTTTTCCAATTCAGTTTATTCACTTTAAATAATTTTGACAAATCTTCAGAGATACTGCCAGGCTTTCATGGTCATCTTCCTGGATCGAGAAAATAGTACTTATTCCTCCATTACCAGGAATGAACAAATAGCTGAGCACAATGATTCTTCAGCAGATACATACCACTAGCTGCAAGAGGGGCAATACTTTTTTCTTTTGTAAATTTTGAGTTTGGTATCGACTCAGTCATCAGTTTAGCACTTAACCTAGAGTTGAAGAAGAAATATTATGAAAAGTCTTTTGTGTTTCCTTTCCAAGCAAAGTGTGGGTAGCAGCATTCACATTACAGCCTTCATGAGAATTTCCAGTGATGTAAGGTATTTTGTTTGTTTTGTTTTTGTTTTTAATGCTTAGTGATTGAAAGGGAAGTTTCTTATGAAATTTCCATAGACTTTGTGGTTTTCTGAATATATTTCTCATACTGGTTGATCATATGCATTGCAGAGAATCATGCTTTGAAACAAAACAAACAATAACAACAAATAAAATGTAGTCCCTCACATTCTTTGTTTTTAAAAAGGCTTGCATGGTTTTTCAATTCAAATTTTTTTCTCAAGTCAAATGGGCCCTACTGTTTTAGACAGATAATACCCAGAGTAAATTGTATTCCCTTCTTTGCTAGGGCTATGACTTACCATTGAGCACCCAACCAAAGGGCCAGGGGGGAGTGAAATCCACCTCGCTGGTTCACCAGACCCCATGTCTTGGTCAAGCTGTGTCATCCAGGAAGAATTCCTCCAAGCCTGGAGATGCATTCAAGTTTTGTGTGTATCAATAGTTTATACCTTTTTATTGCTGAGTAGTATTCCATGATGTACCAGGGTTTGTTTAACCATTATCCTTTTAAAAGCATCTGGTTTGCTTCCACTGTTTGGTTATTATGAATAAAGCTGCCTTGAACATGATATACATTGGGTTGGCCAAAAGGTTCGTTCGAGATTTTCCTTGCCAGCATTTGAGGTTGTCACTAAGTTGTACTTTAGCTATTCTGATGGGTGTATAGTGATGTCTCATTGTGGTGTTGCGTTTTTAATGTGCATTTTCCTAACAGCTACCAAGGTTAATCATATTTTCATGTGCTTATTTGACATCTGTCCATCCTCTTCAGTGAAAGTTCTCTTCATGTCTTTTGCCCATTTTCAAATTGGATTTTTAAAAAACTGTTGTTCTGAGAGAACTTTATATATCTAGATAACAGTCTATTGTTGAATACGTGGTATGTTCTCTCATTCTGTAGCCTTTCATCTTCTTAACAGGATCTTTTGCAGAACAAATGTTTCTAATTTTGATGGGGTCTGAGTTACCAAGTCTTCCTTTGATGTCCAGTCTAAGAACTCTTTGCATAGCCCTAGATCCCAAAGACTTTATTTTATTTTTTCTAAAAGTTGTATAGCTTTATAGTTTACATTGAAGTACATGCTTAATTTTGAGTTAGTTTTTGAATAAGGTGTGACGTTTAGGTTTAGGTTCATTTTTTTTTTTGCCTGTGGAAGTCCAGTCACTCTGGCACCATTTGATGAAAATGTTATCTTCCTTCCTTTAAATTACTTTACACCTTTGTAAAATATCAATTGGGCATAAATGTGTGACTCTGTCTCTGGATTACCTATTCTGGTCGTTGTATCTATGTGTTTATTCCTCCATTAATACTACACTGTCTTTCTTTCTATAGCTTTACAGTAGACCTTAATATCAGAGTGATTCCTTCTACTTTATTCTTATTTGTTTTAGCTATTCTAGAGCCTGTACCTTTCCATATAAATTTTAGAATAAGCTTGTCTATGTCTATAAAAACCTTGCAAAGATTTTAATAGGAATTTTATTAAGCTGGTAGATCAATTTGGGGGAGAATTGACATCTTCACTATGCTGAATCTTCCAGTTCATGAACTTCCATTTTTTGTCTTTGATATCTTTCAGTAGCATTTTGTAATTTTCAACATACAGATCCTGCATGTTCAGAACCTTAGATTCTGTAAATCTAAGCATTTCATTTGCTTTGGAGCCAGAATAAGTGGTGCTATATTTTGATTTGTTTCTACAGGTTAGTATCTAGAAATGTGACTGACTTTTATGGTTGCGAGGATTTTTTAAAAGTTGTTCATAGTTCAAAGACCTCTTGTATTATTATATCTTTTATATCTTTTCATTAGTTAATTCATTCAACAGATATTTACTGGGAGCCTTCTGTGTGCCAAGAACTGTTCTAAATGATGAGGATAGAACACTAAAAATGTAGATAAAGTTTCTGTACTATGGGACTTAAATTCTATTTGGGGAGTAGGAGGGGAGAGAGAGAGGGGGTGGAGAGGAAGCAAATAAAAAGTAAATGTATCATGTTCTAGATGGAGATAAGGGTTATTGTGAAAAATAGTGCAGATTAAAGATATGCTGACTGTATAATTTATCTTCCAAACTGGGACATCTTTGAGGGTGACAGATGGCACTGACCAAGTGGCATACATAAACAAGAAGTGTACACCTGGATTCTCCCAGCAAACTGGTGTATATTGACATTTTACTTAAAGTCATGGAGTATGCTCATTGGGGTTGGGTGATGTTATTGTTGATGCTCTCCAGGCAAAATCCAACATAAACACACCTGTAGCTGAACAATGTTGTGTTTATTAACTCGTAGCAGTGAGGGAGACTGCACACCATAGGGAACTGTGGAATGTCTCAAGAGGTTGTTAAGAAGGGTTTATTACTGGACTTGAGGTTGTGTTAGGTGATTCTGGAGAACTTTCAAGGAAGTGGGGCTTTGCTCTTGATTGGGTACTTTTAGAAAGTCAAAGCAATTCTATGATTTGCTTAATAATCTTAATAATTTTATATGTAAAGTGGGGGGGGACAAAGTGGAGCTACGGCTGAAATTGATAAAGATGGAGCAGTCACTCATATTAGGAGAAAGGACAGTGTTTGACAGTGTTCCTCTCTCTCTCTCTCTCTCTCTCTCTCTCTCAGTCTCTACTCATACACAGTTACAGGGTGCACTTGTTTTTGATCCATCACATCACGGAGTAGCCTTGTCTAATGTTGGTGTTCTGTAAAATTGTTTATAATTCAAGAGGAAAATATATTTGCCTGGCTGTTAGAGCTAGGATAGCTCCAAGCTGATGGTACACAAGGGCTGCTTTTTCTTTCTTACTATTTTGTATAATGTAGTCAAGACCAGCCCTTCTAACAAGAGGACACTTGACCAGAAACCTAGCAGATGTGAGAGAGAGTCATGGGACATCTGGGGTACAGGCTGGAAAGCAGCCAGTGCAAAGGCTCTAAAGTGGGCATGTGCTGGGCATGTTTGGGAACAGAAGGAAGGCCAGCGTGCAGGTCAACTTTTGAGAGGCGAATGTTAGGAAATCACGTCGGGTAGGTAGTAGTGGTCCAGATCATGCAGGGTCTTGCAGGTAACTGGAAGGGCTTTTGCTTTAACTCTGGGTGAGATAAGAAACCTTTGGATTGCTTTGAGTAGATTTAATAATATAAAAATCATATATTATTTTAAATATGTAAAATGAAAAGTAATATAAATGAAAAGTAAAAAATGAAAAATAATATAAATCCAAATAAAGATGATAGATGTGACTATAATACAATTAATATAGGTAATGGTGTATAGTATTTGGGGGAGGGGGAGTTATTTACATAGAATGGTTCTGGAGGAGCTCGCTGAGAAATGATATTTGAACAAACCCTTGAATACTACAAAAGAGTCAGCTTTCCAAGGAGAGTATATAAATGTCCTGAAGTGGGAGAACCTGACAGGTTTGAAAAATAGTATAAACACCAATGAAACCAGAGAACCATGAATAAGGGGAGAGTGCTGAGAGACAATACGGTGAGCAGTTCCCAGAATGGCGAGAAGCCATTAGAAGATTTTAAGAAGAGAAACGATATAATGTGATTGAGATTTTAAAAAGATCATGCTGACAATAGGGCAGAAAATGGACTGAAGGGGTTGCAGTGAAAAACTATTGCAGTGGTCCAGGTGAGTGGTGGGAGCTTAGATCTGGGTCAGATGGTAGATTTAGATTCAAGATAAATTTTGGAATTTCAGCTTTCAGGATTTGCTTTTAGGTTCAGTGGTGCCCAACTGGGAATGATTTTCACACCCCTCTCCCGGGGGATATTTGAAAATATTTGGGGACATTTTTGGTTGTGATGGCTGGGGAAGTGCTGTTAGCATGTAGAGGCCAGGGATACTGCTAAATATCCTGCCGTGAACAGGACAGCAACCCCACAACAGGACTCATTCAACCCAAAATGCCATTGGGACCAAGGCTGAGAAATCCTGGATTAGATGTTGTGGGAGAGGAATCAATGATGATTCCTAGGTTTGGGACATCAACCATGAATGGTGTTCATTAGTCATTAGTTTTGTGATGAGAAGGAAGGGAGGAGGAACAGTTTTGCATTGTGACCATCACGTAGAATTAAGTAGCATACTGTAGTGTAGGTATTTCTCTGAGTTTTTACCAATGTGCTAGATTCCTCTCTTTTCTCTAAATGGTAGGTATGTTATAGTCGGCTGGGTAGATGCAAGCAATGAGCGATAGGTTACTTGTTTCCTCCCAACCCAGAGGGATGTGAGCTTCTCATGTTTCCACTTGCAGGGTTTTTGATGTTTGTATTTCTGGGTTTAGCCATTTAATGATGAGCTTGAGGCTCCCATCTATACAACGGAGGAATGAAGAATATATCCGTGGAGAGACGTGGAAAACTAAACTCCTCTCAAGCAGGATGCTCGCTACCTGTCTCCTGAAATAGGTAGGAGGGTATCAGAAATCAATCAGCTGAAAAATGTTTGAGGTCCTAGTGTGTATGAGGACGTGAGGTTAAACATTGGAAAGTTTGTTGAATAAGCAGTGAATGAATGAACAAACAAGCAGGAAGAGATTAAGTGGACAAGGCAAATTATAACAACTTGTGGAAGATGTTAAATGTACTTTTTTTGGACAGAAATTCACCTGAAAAAGTGATGTTTCCATGCTTGAACTCAAATCACAATTACAACTAGGAAATTCTAGTAAAGAGACAATGGAAATATAAATGCATACTTTCTCTCTTCTTCATTGTGCGTCTAGATTACAAAGGTAAAAATAAAGTGTTAGATATTTGTGAACTAAGTACAGCCCTGGCTGTTGTGCTTTGATTTCTTTGTTTTATTGCTACTTTTCAAAGCTGTCTTTCCTTAGTAAATCAAAATGGCCCTCCACCTTAAATAAATGATAGCATAGATACCATAAAGTCTATAATTTTTGAGCTGCAATTTTATTTTTTGAGCTTTTCAATTGGTTAGTATTAATTCCATGATTAAAGAACTCAATGGTTGCTGAGATTTCCCTTAATTAAGAGTTGTCAATGTCACTTTCCTTGGTGGAGGGGAATTGGATAGTTAGGAGGCTGTTAAAGGCAGTTTTGAGTCTTTCTCCTCCAAGTCAGAAAGGCTTATACACAGCTTCTTATTTTTAGCTCTGACTGCTGAAACCCCCAGGCCAATTTGAAAAACTTTTGAGAGGTCTCAAAGGCTGCTTTGTTTTCGGCACCATCCCTCCACCAGGAAACCGTAATTCATCACATGAGTATAAAATGTGCTATATTCTGTTCAGTATAACTTAGCTTCTCCAGACATGTACCAAATGCCCACTGGAGATGGTTGGTTCCGCTATAGGCTACATTGCACACCCAGTGTTCTGAGATTTGCCGGGCCCAGGAAGGCACCAACCATGAGTTACTGTGCACGAGGAAAAGTCTGCAATTTTTGTGTCGAGGTCACTAGCATGTCTTTCTATAAATAGCAAGCGATAATGCAAACCACAAAAATATGCAAAGACAAACTATTGCCTGACTGGGGACATTTTTTGAGTTATAACAGAGGGCTTTTTAGCCTTTTTCCATACAAACCAATCAAAGCTTGCTCAGAAAGATGATTCTCAGTGCACACGTACTTTAAACCATGTTTCATTTTTTCTAGTGTGTTCTTTCCTCTAGGTTTGTTTTTACTTGTCTTTACCAAATACTATGACTGTTCATGAAATCATATCTTGAAAGCACTAATTTGAATGTTGAGTGTACGATTCAAGTGTAAGATCACTCTTTTAAACAATGAACATAGAATTGAAATTCCATGGTAATTGGATTGGATGAACTGCTTATTTCAGCATATTACGTGAATATCCTAATTTATCATTAAATCTAAAATCCATCAGAATTCTGCAAGTTTGACCTTGAATAATTAGTTCATATTATGTTAAGAAATGGTTATGGCCCTCTGTCTCTTAAAGAATATTACCATTATTCCTGAGTAAACAGAAGAACAAAATACTTAAGATTTGTCAGTGTCTGGGTGTCTTTATACCACCTTCAGACAAGTGTTTTATATTTCCCAATAACTGTCTGGGATTAGAAATACTCACTACGTGCTCAGAATATCTTCCCATTTCAGAGAGAATAAGACACATATTTCCACAAGCCATGAACAAAGGACTAACAAATGAATATTGCACTGCTTGTTGGTTTTCAGCAAGATACAAGAAGGCATTCCTAAAGAACTGCTTCCATAGTTACAGGGATAGTCTCAGAAGCTTGGGTGGGACAGCAGAGGAAAGGGACATGCTCTTCCAGTTACTATTTGAAGAGCTTTGATTTTATTATGAGGAAGTAAAAACAGGCCCCCAGAATGCCCTCTGCAGTTTCCTATTTCTTTTGGGTCTTACTTTTCCTCACTTGAATAGGGAAGAGAGACAAGATTTCTAGCCTTTCTTCTCTCCAAACTTCCCTCCCATCCTCCCTTCATTGTGGTTTAATCTACTTTCTGGCTGGATTTCTGTATCTGGTAGGAATGTTCACTGGGCCTATAGTAGGCGTTCTTGTCACCTTCACTGACCTACTGACCTACCTGAGGAACGGCTACAGTCCATTCCCATGGAACTGTAAATTCAGTGATCATACATTGCACTGTCCTTGAAGGATTCCTGTCTGGTGGCATAGCAAATTACTAGAAATTTCTGTTTTATATACAGTGGCTTACGGGTTACAAATCCTAAAGCATGCATTTAAAGCCTAAGACCACATCAAAGATACATTACTCTGTGTTTAATTTATTAAAATGTGTCATATTACCTGAAGGAATGGCTTATCAAATACTAAAAAAAAACATGGAAAGCTAGGAGCGTAAGGGTATCTAGAATAGTTGTTTCATAGCAACTATATTTATTACTAGTGTGTATCCAAAGTGCTGACTTGAGATGAAATGCTGACCTAATGATCCTCTGAAAGTTTGTTTAGAAAAAGAGAAGGACGTTAAGATAATACCATAGTTATTTTAATGTTTTAATGCATGAACATTAGTAAACAAGTAGCGTCCGTTCTAGGTTTGTAATGCAGGATGTGCCTTAAACTCTCACTCATGCTGTGGAGTCAGTAGAAACAGAACCAACTCCTGGAAAACTTGCTATCCTAGAGACTCATCAGTAGAATAGGAATCCTATTAGTAATTATCTAAAATGTTTGCTGGAAGAACTGAATGTAAACAGCTTATCACTTGTCTATCACAGAGTGGGTGATAATTAAGTTCGTTACTTGTCTATATTACTCCTTTTTGGATTTCTACACTGTTGCTCATTTCCTAACCTGTTCTTAGCCAGCTATCTGCATTATGTAGTTGGATTACCCCACAGTCAGAATAAGCCTATGCTTGGGGCAATAGCAAACCAGAGGTACAAATATGTTTTGGAGTGAATTTGAGCTTTGTGTATTTAAGCATAGAAATACTATAGGATAATCACAATTTTTTGAACATTCTTGCCCTTTCTTTTTGGCCTAGTATTATTCTCATTTTGAATTATACATGGTGGGTGAGATGAAAAGTGAACTTTTAAGTGCTTATAACCCTGGTTGGGTATGTGACACAGGTCCTACATGTGCAGAGGGACTGGACTAGAGGTCAGGGCAGAGAGAATAGTCTCCACAAATGGCACGACCCTGGGTGTGAGAGCCAAGGCAGGACCCACACAGGTGACAATGAAAAAAGATGGTTCCTGCCTTGACCTGTGTATGTTAGGAGCAGTGGTTTTGTGGAATAGAAGCTACATTGACCTGCTTTTAAGTCTTGGCTCTGCTCCTGAAGTTCTTTCAGCTCTAATAGTCCTTGACTTCTATTTTCTATTTGTAATCATACGAAATTTCAGATTAGTAATAGACAGATAGGACAGAGGGAATGGGCAAGGCAGTCTGACTAGAGTAGAAGAAGGAAACAGGAGAGGAGACAGAAGAAAGGGAGACAAACAGGCCAGGGGAAGGCCAGGGGATGACAAGCGGAAGGGGAGAAAGAGATGGAGAGAGGGACAGGAGAGAAAGGGCAGTGAGAAGGAAAGAGGGAGGAGCCACAGAGCAAGAGAGCTCAGGCTGAGGACACAGAGGCAGACGAACCTGTTTTCACACTCGGCTCTGCCACTTCCTGGCCTGGTAACCTAACCTTTGGCAAACTGCTTTGTCTTGCCAAGCCCAGGGTACCTTTCAAGGGGGCTATCACATCTCCCCCAGGGAGGTTTCAAGAAGTAATTCAGATCATAAATGTGTGCTGGTTTAATAATAAATAATGGTGGCAGTGATGGTGATGATGATGATTACGATATGATGATGATGATGATGAAGGGCAAAATTAGCAAAGTTTATAAGAAGAATATAAGAAAAATATGTGAGAAATGTAAGAAAAATAAAGAGACGGAGAAGCAGCCTGGGGAATAGGAAAGTAGAATGTGAGGAGTAAAAAGGGAAAAAGCGAACATGAAAGAGATTGATTTTTCAGATGCCAGGTGGACTCAGTTGAAGCTTGCTCCAACCCTCTTCAAGGAATAGCATCTCTCTCTCTTCTCCATGATGGCCTCCTTGCCCCTCCACCAGATAGATACTTGTCATTTACCTATTCACAGGCTGCCAGAGGTATTCATTCCTCATGTCTGTGATATTTACCACCTTCTTTCCCTTCTAGGAGGGACAGAATTGCATCTTACTTAACTGAACTAAAGACAGAATTCCGGACCATTAGTTAAGCAGATTGGGAATGGATATATGCTCACTCTATATATCTTTTCAGAAAATGCCAAAAGCAAAGAAATTATTCTTGATTCCTCTTTCTCTCATTCATGAATAAGTCCTGTTAATTTTACCTCCAAAACTTGTATTAAATTCATCCACTTTCTTTATACTACTAGCCCAAGTATAGTAGTATAAAGACTACTTCTTTAGTAGTACTTTAGTAATGCTATACTTTAGTAATACTATAGTAGTATTTATACTACTATTTCTCAGTAGGCCGAGCCACCTTTGGCAATCACCAGGTTTTCTAAAATAAGCTTTGCTTCCGCTTTTGCCTCCCTCAATCTTTCTCCAAAGATAAAATCATTCTCCCCATTAAAACCATCTGATGGCCTCCCTTTGTGCATGTATAAAATCCCAGTCCTTTCTCCTTGTTTACAAGACCCTACATAATCGCCTCCATTGACCATTCCAATTTTCATTCTATTTTTCTCCTTGCCATTTACCCTCAAGCCACACTGAAGATGTTTTTCTCCCTGTTTCTTGAACTTGCCAAGCTGCGATTTTTTTCCCCTTCGGGCCTTTCAAACGGCTCTGTCTTTTCTTTCTTATCTTCATTTGCCAGACTCCTTCTTGTCATTCTGATTTTTGCTTAAAAGTCACTCTCTGAGCAGCTTTAGATTGCCAGTCCACGTAAAAGTCAGCCAGTCTCTTGGGTCACAGTACACTACTTTATTTCTTCACATAGGCCCTTCTCACTTCTGTTTTTCTGATTTGTGTGTGTGTATGTATGTATCATGTATTTATATATGCATGTCTCCTTGTCTCAAGAATTCCAGCTCCAAGAGTACAGAGGCCATGCCTGTCTTGTTTACAAAATCTCTCCTGGTGCCAAGAGTTATGTCTAGTATATAATAGGAACTCAATACGTAATCTGTTAAATTAATGATTCAGCCTCTGAATACAGAATCCTTGCCAGTATTTGAAACTCTTTACAGGTAATCAGCATTCCAATCAAGCTGTTAATTCAGAAAGCTTTTCCATGCCTCTTCTAACTTGATAAGTTAATAATGAGTAAAATTTGCTAAGTCAGTAGTGATAAAAATAATAAATACTACTTCGAAAAAAATTAATATGATTTGGTTTTACTTGCAATGTACAAAAAACTCAAGGCATCTACCTGCCTTGGGGCGAAGTGAGGATTAAGGTTATTAAGGAAAGAAAAACAATATCATTTATTTTATGACTTTCAAAACAGAGTCTTGCAGCAAATAAGTGGCTTTAAAAGCCAGAGGCTGTTGGAAGAAAAAGGATTCTCTAAATGTCTACAGCTCCCATTTAACAGTCCAAAATGCCAAGCCTGGCCAAACTAGATCACAGAATTTTATATATAGGTAATCTGTGATAGACAAAAGATGAAGTAAAAGAAAAATCCATCTAATCTAGCCCTAGAGAAGGGGAAGAAAAATAGAAGATATGGGAGGTAGAAAGTCAGAAATGCACCCTTTTGGTCTGAACCATGGGGCTTGTAGGGGTGTGTGTTGCAGAAGCCTAGGGAACACCCACGGCAGACGTTCTCTGGGCCTGCTCCCCTTCTGTGATAGGAAGACCCTCATGCACGGAGGTGCTGAGGCAACACGGAGAGGTGGGCTTAGGGCCCAACACAGTTGACAGGACAAATCAGTGTGGTCAGTATGCCTTGGGACTCTGTAGTCTAGATATTTATATAGATTGCAGGGTGCAGCCTGGCTTCAGTTTCCCTGAAGCATGGGTTTTGAGGTGAGAGCCGGCGGACCCAGCCTGGGGCCTGGAGACTTGGCCAAGACTCAGAGGGTCTGCAGTGCCAGCCAGCCAGAGCTGAGGTGGGGCTGAATAAGCAGGGAGGGCCTGGGCCCCAACTGACAGAAAGAATAGAGACTCTAGGTGTATTGACCAGAGGAGTCAAGAGTTGATACCAGCAGAATGCTCTGGTAGAGACCAGCCTAATGATACTTCAGGGGATCAACTAATTCACAACAAAGGAGGAGCCTGCCCTCTTCCATGGCCTCCTTCCTTCCCAAACCAAGAGATGAGGTAAACATTTTCCTGTGCCCTAGACACCATCTATGAAAGAAGCAAGGAGAAGATAAGTGTCTGAAGGACAGAGCAAATATTCCCAAAGGACCAGTAATATCTAGGTGTTTTGTATAAATTATTGGTTCAGATGGACTTTTAAACTGACTTGAACTCAATTCATTCCTCCCTGTCTCCCTCCCTCCCTGTCTCCCTCCCTCCCTTCCTTCCTTTCTTCCTTCCTTCCCTCTTTCCTTCCTTCTTTTTTCTCATGCCATATAGCGGGTAAGGAATTTGAGGAAGATTAGAGCAGTTTTAGACAAAATTATGAATGTACATTTTCTCTACATAAGTGGCATGTAAGTTGCTTTTGTAACCCATTCTACCATGTTGAATGGAAACTCATTCTTCATTCTGCCTTAGATGTTTACTGAATACAAATTACCTGATCAATCTGAGACTAATAATATTAACACAGAATCTGATTTCTTAAGTTTATCACTTTTGTGTGGATATAAAAATATGAAGGAATAAATTTAGAGAGACATTTAGCTATTTAAGCTAAATATTAAGTTTAAGAATATATGATTGTGCAACTAGAAGGTGATATATTTGTAGATATAAATTTTTTTAAATTCTAAATAAGTTTTCTGATTACAGAAGACATGAATATTAGGAAAATTTGGATCACACAACTGTATATTAATAGAAATAGATCTAGTACAAAATCGGTAGCATGTTGTATATTCTGATTTACCATCTTTTAAAACATTGATATTATAGCAGCTGATTTGTATATCATGCTATGTACCATGCTCAGTTTCTAAGCCCTTTAAGTATTCATTAATCAGATTGAGAACATTTTACCATACCATTAAAATATATTCAAAAACAGTTTTTAATTTGTATGTAATATTTAACAATGCATATATATTATGATTTATTACACCACAGCTCTAATGATGGGCAATAAACTTACTTCTTCTGTTAGAAATAATTATGTTTATACATAAAACTTTGTGTATATCACCCAGTCATTGAAGATGTGGTAACACGTTAACTAGCTTTTATGAGCGTGAAAGTTTACTATTAATGGATTCATCTGTTATCACCTTCAAACAATATGGCCTTTGCATATTCTCAAAATGTTCTGAAGCATCTGCTTTAAGCATCCATGTAAAATGAATGAGATTTGACATACTTTCAATTTTGAAATTAGTTTTAAATGAGTCTCTCGAGTATTTATATAGTTTATTTTTCAAATTAAGTTTCGATGTCCCTTTTAAAAGAAAAAACCTCCAAAGAACAAGTTTTTTAATTGTATTGTTGATGTGGGATTTTTGTGATTTGAAAACCATTCATGCAGCTTAAAAAAATTTATGATAGTCTGTCAAATATGCAAATGGTCTGTGGATTAAAAGTTAATGAATTCACTGGCGTTAAATCTTGAGGCCTTCAAAAAAATATTTTAAGAGTTAGTTTGGATAACTGAGTGGATTTAAAAGGGAAGTGGATTTCTTTAAAAATATTCCAAAAGTACTATCTTTCTCTAATAAAAAATCGTTGTCCTTGTAATTAGTTTTAAGTAATTAACTAACAGTGGCTCAGCCTGTTTCTTTGGGGTCATGTTATTTAGGAAATAGTCAAGGGATAGTTGGGATAAAGAAGGATTTATTAGTGTTTGTTTTATTTTTAGAAGAAAATAATCTTAAAGTTATAGAAGCTTTAAGTAAACCCTGATTTTTTTTTTAACATCTTTATTGGAGTATAATTGCTTTACATTGTGTTTTAGAATACGTATAGCTGATTCACTTTGTAAACACTGATTTTAAACTCTAAAAAATTATCTATAAATTATAAGGCAGTTTAAAGTAATTTTACAGTATAATAATAGATGCTAACAATCTTCAGCAGGGTATTATGATTTTAATGGTAACATTCTTCCTTTCTGCGCTAGCCAATACGTGGCTTTCATTAAGTACTACACGGGTCTCTGACAGAGTTAATTGTCTAAGCCTGTTCTAAAGGCTAGAAATTTCTCTCAGGGAATCAAAGCATTATGCCAGAAACCAAAGACACAGATTAAGAGTGTGGACTTTAAAGAGGAGAGATGAGTCCTGTGCAATAAACAAAGATACTCTTATTGCTTTTAAAAGCTACAACCTTTTTTTTTTTAAGTACCACTTCAGATCAGTTTAAACCCTTTGAGTTATAAACAAGACACGTGATCAGCTCATGAGCCAAACTCACTGAATTGTGTGGCTAGTACCTTAGCAATTCTACAACATCTGGTATTTACCTGTAGGTGGAACACAGTGGGAAAATAAATATGGTATCAAGCTTCAAAAAGGCCAACTCTAAGAAGGAAGGGAGGACAAACAGAGTCTACAAGAACCCTAAGCCTGAAATACAAAATAAAATCTTTAAGCCAGGACTCATGATCCTTAGATGTGGGATGGGCGGAAGTTTGATTCAGCACTATTAAGTGATAGCTAGTTGGGTATTTGTGCAAATAAGATCACAGAAAGCTTGTTTAAACCAAAGGCCTATTTTGAAAATCTTTTAGTATTTTT
Source organism: Tursiops truncatus (assembly GCF_011762595.2). Taxonomy (NCBI): domain Eukaryota; kingdom Metazoa; phylum Chordata; class Mammalia; order Artiodactyla; family Delphinidae; genus Tursiops; species Tursiops truncatus. The sequence continues at coordinate 42,888,370 of NC_047034.1, forward strand.
AGGAGTAAATTTTGCTGATCCCAAACTCATTTATGCACTCTTCAAACATTTATTAAAACATCTGCTATATGTTGGGACATGGTCCAAAACTTTGGGATCTAGGAAGTGAAAGATATAGACCCTGATTTCAAAGGAGAATGAACATGCCAGAAAACCAATGAGTGTAATACAGTGAAATAAGAATTATAAAAGGATGAACTTGGTGCTGGAAGGAGTTCAGAGAGGTTCCTCTGAGAGAAGGAAAGAGAGAGAAGGTAGTGCTCAGTCTTGGAAGGAGTTCTGAAGGATGAGTGGAAGTTAGCCAGATGGACTTGGGTCAAGGAGCAAGATCTTGTGCAAGGAGATGGCAGTTGGAGAGCTTGCCCTGTTTGGGGGAACACGGAAGTAAAAGGCTGGGAACTAGACTCATAACATGTGGAAGCAAGATAGAACATGAACCTGAAGAAACATGCAGTTGAAGAGCCTCTATATCTTGCCAGTTGCTGGAATTTTATTCTGAAGGCTGTGGGAAGCTGTGGGAAGCCACTGGAAGGTTTTCAGGAGGGTTGGATTCTGACCACAGCAGGGAGAAAAGATTAGAAAGAGATACGGTGGAGGCAAGGGCACCAACTCACAGCCTACAGCAGGGATCCAGGTGCAAAATGATGAGGTAACGGGTCCATCTTGCTTCACCCTTTCCCGTCCATATCTCCACACATGCTCTCACACTTGAAAGATGCTTTTCCTGACTCTTTAGAGAGTAACTATGCTAATGATAGTAACATATCTATTGAGTTCTTACTGTGTGCCAGACAATTCTACACCTTTACAGGTCACAGATGATATAATTCTCAGAACAGCCCTGTGAGGAAAGTACTATCATTATCTCCATTTTACAGAAAGAAAGAAAAAACAAAGGAACAAGGCAGTCACAAAGCAAATAAGTGACAGGCACTTTTTTCAGAGTCTGTATTTGCCCAATTTGCTCTCATTACTGTCTTCAATAACATAATTACTTGGTTAATTTCTCTCCTCTGTCCTGATTACTCCCCTCAGTTTTATTTTGATTTTGTTTTGGCTTAGTGAGCTTTCAGTCACCCACACCCACCAGTGTTTTAGTTTCTGCACCTAGACTCGACCCTGGCAGGACCCTGGGTTGACCCCTCAGCTGGGGTCACCTGCCTCCAGGTAAGACTTGGCTGCATAAACAGTGGGATGGAGAAGAAAGGGCGTAAACTATTCACAAATTAGAATTTGTGGGATTTGTTGACTAAATGTGTTGGGTTAGGAAGAGAACAGGCACAGGGTGTTATACCATAATTACTGGTTGTCAGTACTCAATGTTTACATTATGCAGATTAAAAAGTATCATTCACTGTGACCTATATAGGGAAATGTGACCGTATCTCCTTTCTAGCACTACTTGTCTTTTCTCTGGGATTAATAATTGCCGTATTTTTTAATTTGCTGTTTCCCATGTACCTATCATTATTTTGTTCCTCAAATCTCTGACAGAAGTATAAATCTTTTCTCACTGCATCACCCATGAGGAAATCTCTCAAGTTCATTTTTTACTTGCAGACATCTCTCCAGCCTTGCTTACATCCGCTCCGAATCAGACCATTTGCTCTTTAAGGTTGTCTGATCTCTTGAAGTCCTGGGGCTTCCCTTCACCATCTTCCTATGACTTGCTTTTGCCTCACTTCTATATCCTGTATCACATGTCTTCCAGTTTCTTATTCTATTTCTTAGCTTTGTTGGAGCATATTATCCCACAGTTGCTGAGAAAGTTCATGGAAACTGGGCAGAGTTTACATTATGCCCCACATGTTAGTGATAGACATGCATTCTGATGCTGGTCTTCTGTCCTGATTGATTTTAAATGTTTTGAATTTTATGTCAGCACAGGAGGTAAATATTTTGAGAATTTACATGTCTGAAAATAACTGTATTCTATACCACATAGGATTTGGACATCATTTACTTAGAAATTTGAAGTTATTGCTAAATGTCTTCAAATTCTGGTGTTAATATTCATACATCCAAAATTACTCTAAATACTGATTTGTAGTAAGTGACCTATTTTCTCTCTTTTGAAGTGTTATGGGTCTTCTTTTTATCTCCATTGCTCTGGCAGTTTCTAGTTTTTTTTTCATTTATTGAGCTGTATATACTCTGTGAGGTATTTCAGTTTGATGACTTTTGATCTTCAGTTCTGGAAATTTTTCTTCTATTATTTCCCTGACAATTTTCTCTGTTAAAATTTTATCTAGTCTCTTTTTCTGGAACTACTATTATTTTAACACTAGAACCCCTGAACTAATCTTCTATCTTATATTTTCTTTCCTCTTTTCTATTCTTTGTGTTTTTTTGTTATACTTTCCAGGGAATATCCTCAAATGTATCTGCTCAAACTTCTGTGCAATTTTTAATTTCTGCTTTCCAAGAGTTGATTTTGATTTTGATTTCCAAGAGTTTCTTTTTGTTCTCTGAGTGTTCCTTTTTTATAACCTCCTGTTATTTTGTGGATGCAATCTTACCGTTTTTGATGAATAACTAATTTTATTGAATTTTCACTTAAAAAGATAGGTTTATTTCTTTATTTTATTGAGGTATAATTGATGAATAAAAATTGTGTATATTTTAAAATTGTATATATTTATATATCATGATTTTATATGTGTATATTGGAAATGATTACCACAATCAAGCTAATTATCACATCTGTTACCTCACCTAGTTACTTCTCTTAGCTCTCAGAATAATACTTACAGTTTCTCTGAAATTTTCTTTTGGTCTCTGGATTATCTCTGTTTGCCTGATATTTTTTAAAATTGTTTTGCTCTTTTTTGTGTTAAAGGATTTCCTCTTATGTTTGATGATCCCTGGTGGTCCATTTGTATTTATGAGAACGATAACAATGTGTGTGTGGTGGGGAGTGCCTGTGGAGTGGTGAGTTTCTGAGTGGGAGCCTTATTTTAGGGATCAGGCAGGCAGTGAGCTACAGACTTTGCTTCTTGGGAGTGTCAATTTCTCCATAGAGGAATTACCTAATTCTTGGCCTGGGGAAGTGACTTAAGCCTGCTGTCACCATTCTGAGAGCTAAGCAAGGAAAAGGAGCATTTCTTCAAACTATCTGAAAAATAGTACTGGCTCTTCTTTAATTTGTTTTGTATTTCCTCCCAATTTGTTGGATTAGTGAGACTTTTCTTCATGAACAATTAGTAAACATTTGGACCAATCCTATAAACTATGACTGTCACCATATACTTTAAAATTTGTAAGACTCTAAAAATCATCTTTACAGATGGTGAAATTATTTTACTAACTTGCCATAATGACCGAAATTTTTACCATTAAGCTCTGTGTAGAAAACTTCCTTTAGATGCACCTGTGTTGCCTGAAAGAATTACCCATCATCAATTAAAATATCATGTTAGCTAGTCATCTCTTAATCCGGATCCTCTGAAAGAATGGCGTGCAGAATATGTCTCTTTTGATTGGGAAGAGAGTAGAGGAAACATATATAATGGTATACTAGCCTTCATTTCCCTAATGGAGTATCATAACTGAGGGTCCTGGGATGCATTAGGAACCTGGGGGATAGGGTGCCATGTGGAAATGGAGAAAGAACACAAAGGAACAGAGCCACTGGAAAAATCCTCCCTTCACAATATTTTCAGAGGAAAAGCAAAATTAACAGCTGGTTGGATCTGTAAAAGTAAGAATTTAAATGTAACCAGAGTGGCAGGAGCCCCATAGAATGTATCTAGGGAGGTTTTATGGATAAGTCCCTTTGAGCAGAGTTCTAAAGTAGGAAAAGTAACATGATGTGGGGGTAACATGACTGAGAAAAAAAGATCATTGTTATCTATCTATCTATCATCTATCTATCATTTATCTATCTATCATCTTTCTATCATCTATCTATCTATCATCTATCATCTATCTATCTATCATCTATCTATCATCTATCTATCATCTATCTATCATCTATCTATCATGTTATTAAGCATTTTTTTGGTAATGTAAGTAAGCTGTGTAGATTGACATGTGCTCATGCAAAGAGAATTAGAGAAATGAGATTCTACATGAATCATTAGAGTTAAAATAGCACATTTATCTGAAATACCTGAACTACCCTGATAAATGAGACAAAAAGTGTCAAATTTACATTTTTAAAAGCTTATGTATTTAATATGGATGGATCCAAAGAAAGAAATTAAATAACTGGATTTCACATAGTTCAGAAAATTCAGAAACTACCCAAGTCCTAGACACAGTACGTTTGGCTGCATCACCTTGGTGATGAGGCTGCAGAATCCAATGTCTAGAACAGTGTTTGCTTCCCTGGGTGATTCCAACAGGCTTGGACTTGCTCACTATCTTCTAGGGACCCCACTGCTCAGATACTGAGCTGCTCCATAAACGGATGCAGGTAACTGGGAAAGCCATGGCTTGCTCTAGGTACAACTGGAACTTGGGTCAGGGAAGAAGAACAAAACTACTGCTGAACAGGGAGATCAGCTCGGTGCTTTGTGACTACCTAGAGGGCTGGGATAGGGAGGGTGGGAGGGAGGGAGATGCAAGAGGGAAGAGATATGGGAACATATGTATATGTATAACTGATTCACTTTGTTGTAAAGCAGAAACTAACACACCATTGTAAAGCAATTATACTCCAATAAAGATGTTAAAAAAAACACAAAAAACTACTGCTGAGTCTGGTCTTCCAGGAGCTGGAAAACAGAGGCCACTTTGCTTTTCTTAAACATCAAGGCCAAGCTTCATTGGGGGCAGGGTTGTTTAATATTCAAGAGTTCAGACTGAAGTCCATCTCTGGTAATTGTATTACTTATATTTAACTTCCTTTGCAATTTCAAATAGAAAAGTTCTATCTTCCTCTTTCTGCTATTGCTCCTCCCCCCATATACCCTCTTTATTTACTGTGTTTTGTGGGTTGTCAGTATTGTGGTTCAGTGTTTAAATATTAGCTGTGTTTTATCAAACAGATTAGGTTATTATTTGATGTGGGGAAACTTTGGAAATGAAAGGTGATAAAGGATTACAAATTTGCAGGTATTGCAATATACCACTTATTTAAAGTTTTAAATTGGGGGATTAGACATTATATTATCAAGGCTTTGCATTCTTACCCCTAGAGATTTATCTAATGCTTTAAGCAAGTATTTTAAAAATTTTGTGTAAACAGAACTTTGAAAATAGAACAGGATTTTTAGAGGTACTCTAATTTGAAGAGGCGCTCAGATAAATCCTCTTACAAAGCCAGGGGCTGCCATCTATTTTATCTGTCTTCAAAGTTTGGATTTTGTACTTGGGTATCTTCAAGTACACATACCTATGAACCAGAAGTTACACAGAAACTTAGTGTGTCCTTTAAGTTTTTTCCAAAAGACTTTTTATTGGTCCTTAGTCATAGCTAGATTTTTAGGGGAAAAAAAAGAATGAAAAGTGAGAAATGAACTCAAGTATCTAATGCATGAATTGAGATATATTAAATATATTTATAGGAACATTTAGGACCTCAAAACTAAAGTTCTTTCCTTAGCAGTAGTCATCTGGTTATTGACTAGAGGTAAATTATGACTCAATGTTTCAGTTTCATATTAAATGAGAATTAAGTACCCAGGAGCCAAATGATAAAAGGGACTTTGTCTAGAAAATGCTTTTAGGAAATAGTGCATGTAATTAACTAGCAAGTCTCTTCTTCTAAGCCACTGCTTTGTTTTCACGAACTCTATACATCCTTATTTGATGGGAAAATTTGGACAACTTGCATTAGCAACCCATGTCCTGAGTTAATAGCCATGTCTGGCTATTAATAAGTTAAATGTCCTTGAAAGAAAAATTGAGAGGAAAGGAAAGAAAGATATCTCTTCTGAAATTTCAAAAGAGAAATCCCCACCTCCTTTTCTTGCCAGTGCTCTAAACTGGGTATGAATTTGGTGACTGCTGGGCAGTTTTTGGAGTGGATCTTTGCGTCAGTGTGCACAGTTCATGCCTTGCTTATTATTTCTAATCCCTGGCTCTTAACTCAGGATTTTTTGCTTTGATAAAGCAGTCAGTAGAGAGGGCTGGCCAAGGTAGTTGGACAGAGTGAAAAGACATCAAAGAGACTCTTTGCTTCATATTCATAAGACTTTCTTTCATTTTTATAACCTAAGGCAAATATTAGATTTTAAATGATAAAGAATTTTACTCTAAATTTGATCAGGGAAAATGGATAATTTTGAAAAAGCTCTGCATATCTCAACATGGATAAATCTTGTCGATGTAAGTTTTAAATGAAAAAAAAAAAGCCAGTTGAAAAGAATTCATTTAATATGATACCAATTATGTAAATTTTAAAATACTTTATATTTTTATGGCTACGTAGGCACATGAGAAGGATACATTTACAGTCACAAGAAGGATGAGCACCAACTCCAGGAAGGCAGTTATTTTAAGGGAAGGACAAAGAAGAAAGGAACGGGGTCGGCTGGGGTGAATTGGGACTGTGGTTGTAATGTGTCTTCAAAAAAGGAGAAAAATATATTGGAAGCATATATGGCAAATGTTAGTACTTTTAAAATCCAGGTTTATGCTATTTTAGGTTCTCTTAGAATATTTAATACTTAAAAATTTGCAAAATTTTTATAAATAAAATGTCCCTGAGGTTGCTGAAGTACTTGAGTTCATTTTAACAAGCCTTTATTGAGAATCTACTATCTTTTAGGCATTAGGGAGGGTGACATGAGGATGACTCAGTCCCTACCCTAAGGAACTCACTGGCAAGGGAGAAAGAGAGATGTAATAAATACCCACAATAATTTGTGGTAATCACAATCATGTTATACATAATGGTTTCTAAATGGAATGACTGACTCTGAGATGACTTTACTAGCTGAACGTTGAGAAAATCTAGACCAGGTTAATGACAAAAAAAAAAAATCATTACAAATTGAATTTTAAAATAACTTATTTTCCTATTTAATATTTCAAATGGATTGCTAACAAAATATTCTCAAAGAGAGGTCCTCAACTATAACTGGCATATGCTCCCATGTAATTTATTGGGCTGGCCAAAAAGTTCATTCAGGTTTTTCCGTAACATCTTATGGAAAACCTGAACAAACTTTTTGGCCAAGCCAATATTTAAATAAATATTTATTATGTACCTTAGCAGATGTTTCCTTTATATTCCCTTCTAGGTCTGTCTTTATGATTCATTTTTTTTTCATGGAAATGTTGTTTTCCTAGCTAGATAAATGTCTACAGAGAGGTTTTTGTATTTTTACCACCCAATCCCTAGAGCTTTAAGTATAACCCTATATAAAAAATAACAGTGGTTCAATTTTTATTGAATGCCTACTGTATGTTATAGGAGCATAGTAAAAGAGTACTTACCCTAAACTCAGAATTCAGGGTCAAGGGTAGCAGGAAAGACATGGGGAGTTAAAATCTATATTGCCCCAAATATGTGGATACAGTATATGAAGAATGTAATGCCACATATGAAGATGGTGCAAATGACATCCATCACTTCAGGCAAAGGAAACACTATAGTTAATTACCAAGAAGGTTGGCAAGGCATTTTGGAATCTGAACAGCGCACTATTGGTTCCCCTTCTTGAGAAAATATTAATGGAAAACAATGAAGTTTTTTTCTACCCAACTTTCATCCAAAGGAAAACTACCACAAAACAGCATTCTACTGTTGGGGTAGATACAAAAACAGGAAAAAAGGAGTTTGTTCTATTCATAGCTGTGCTTGGTGACAGATTTTCATCAAAAATTGTTAAAAATAGAACAGTAAATATTTGACATCTCAATTTTAATTAAAATGAGCGTAACATGATACCAGGGTGAGAAAAATAAGAGCGATCCCTGATAAATTTGCAAAGAGGGAACAGGTACAATATCTGAGTCACAGGATTAAATACACATGACACCTGTTGGCTCAACAGCAAACTCCATTCCCAGGAGCCTTATTGTATTTATATGTTATTTGCATACATTGGTCCCCTTAGCAACCAAACAACTTGGGGTTCCAAAAGTTGTACCTGAACCAAAAACCTGTTTGTGGAAAAGAAGAGTTTTATCTGTGTCCAGAAAACAACATTGATAACAATGAAAGGGAAAAAAAAATCAAGCAAACCTGGAAGCATTTAAAGCAATCATAGTTGCTAAGGAGATAGAAAGTAAAGTCAACACAATTTAAGGGCTAGTTTCAGATAGCAACAGTCCAAAACGTTGGGGCCATAGCCAAAGGGAGATCTGAGTATGTGCATGATAAAGAAAGTGGCAACACCACATCTATAACGATGAGAAGAGACCTTTAAGTCTGTTTCTGGGCTCCCAGTACAGCCTTGTGAACCCGCCTACTATTCCCTTCCTAATCCAACTGGATCTCACTTATCCACCTTTGTTGGCCACATCCTGGTACGGACTTCTCTCCCATCAGGTGGAAGGGGAAAGGCTTCCTGCCTGGGAAGAAGCTGCCTGAGTTGCAGAGTTCTCTTCTTTCTAGAACAGAAGTGCTGGAATTTGACTCCATCTTTTGCAGCTGTCTTTTCCTCCCTGAATCCCAATTGCTCATTTGGTTCCTAAGAGCCAGCTTCCAGGTGTTTGCTGGCCAAGCCCCAGAAGATTAATGACCTCTTCCTTTTTGTTTCACTTCTTACCTCAGATCCATCTTCTTTCCCTCTCTCCATGATTTAGTGCTATCACTGGGAATAATACTATTAGTAGCGATCATTGTTTACTGAGTTCTTACTCTATTTAGGGCACTTTTCTAAATACTTTTCAAGCATTAACTCTTTTAGGTCTCATTAACAAGTTGAGGATGACTACTTTTCACCCCCATTTCACAGATGAGGAAATAAGGCATGGCTAATAAGTGGCTGGGCCTGGATTTGAAACTAGGCAGCTCACAGTCTTTGCCAGTGACTATGCTGACCTTCATGTGAATCTGTGTGATAATAGAATTATATGGGATAATAAAGGACATGGAAGAAATACAGTGACTTTCAATGTACTGAGAATACCTTCATGTGAATTAAATGCTTTTTGATGATAAATGTCACAGTTACGAAATCCTTCTTTGAAAGTCATAAGAGCTGGTGATTTTGTGTGTGTTGGGATGGTGGTGGTCTTTTATTCATACCGAGCCAAAAAACATTTGCATACCTACTGTGTGTTCTAAGAAATCAAAAAGAATTCAGATGAGATAGTTGTCTTCAGAGAGCCTTTAGTCTAGTAGAGAAAGCAGGACATAGAGACAAATGTATACACAAGAGTAAGCGGTGCTATGAATTTATATAAGGATCCATGGGCAATTGTGATCAAATTTATCAGAGGTAAAGAACAGGGAAGGTTTCACAGAGGAGAAGAGTCAGGGTATATGATCAGACAACTGTCCTGATCAAATTAAATTAATTGTCTAACTATATTTTTTATTTTCTAATATCTAAAGACCCAGATTTCACAGGAACTTGGGACTTCATCATATCTTGTTCTCGTTCAAATTATAGTTACAGGGATTATGTAGTAGTGAAGTTTCTATGCTGGTTCCAACTGTTTTCCCAATGGATGCTTTGACAGCTCATAAATATATTTGCATAATTGGCTGTGTTAGTCCTGGTGTGATGTTGACATGTGACTCTCAAGGTTTGAGAAAAGCTTTATAGAGATTGTGACAACCCTGAATTAACATTGTGCCCTAATTTATTACCCAATTGTGCACATTAATTATCTCATGGAGGGGTTTGTGGTGATGATGGATGAGAAGGTCTGTATTTTGAGTGGCTGCTTAGGAAAGGTCACGGTGCTCTCTGTATTGTCTAGCTTTAAAACATTTCAGATGTGATTTGCAAGCTGAAAGCTGAACCAACATAAGAACATTCCATGGTAACTAACCTGCATCTGTTGGACTCCACTAGCAAGCTGTTTTAGGGCTAGAGCCAGATCCCCATCTGAAGCATCTAGCCATGTGGCAGAAGTAAACAGGTATTAAGCTGAAACCTGAGAGAAAAGTATAATTAAGGAAATTTCATCAGAAGTGAGTTACACCATCTCAGAGGAGAAGAAACAACAGCGTTCAAGATACATTCTTTCAAAGGAGGGAGATAAACTTGAGAATCCACAGGAAGTGTAAGTTGCTTCATCTTACGTGCAGTACAGTGCAGTAATGCATGTTTGGGCACAGAATTTTGGGTGAGTGGGGGGTTGCTTCTTCTGTAATATAGCATAGTACCTGGAGCTCCAGGAAAGGGGAGCTTATGCAACAGAAGAGAATTCCCATGTGTGATCTAGCAGGGAGGGTAAGTATCAGTGAAACAAGGCAGCAGAGCCAGGACTAGGGTGGGGCTAGTGAGGCCAACTTGTGCCAGTGCAGGGTTGGATCCTCTTTATTTAAAATTTTGAACTTTTTGTTCATCATGAATTTTTCACATTGATTTTAAAAACTACTGTATCAAAATATTATTTAGCTGTGTTTTTGATGCCCCTTTAAATTTTGTGCCCCAGGGGAGTGCCTCACTAGCCTTACCCTAGTGCCAGCCCCACATGACTACAATTGAAGTGAGGTGTTTCACTTACCATAGCCTAGAAAATGGAATTATTGCATTTCATTGCAGATATGACCTCACAGGGCATCTAATGTTACCTGAACCCAGAGGCTGAAATCAGAGAGCTTCAGGACCATGTGCAGCCTACAGATATGTTTTATTTGCCATTATCACCGTTTATTTTTGAAAATTGATTTAGTGGCCCCCATTTTGAAATTGAAAGGTTTCTTCTAAAACAATTTGGATATCTGACTTCTCTTGGAAAATCGGAAGGTCTAACACACTGGATCTATGTTCTTTCATGGCAATAATCAACTAAAGATGACTAGAATATTTCCTCCAGTTCACTGGTTCACTAGACCCACTTTGTGCATGTATGTTCCTGCCTGATGCTATAGGCATAGCGATTCTGAGCCCTAATTAACTGCAGGATTCTTTCAATAATACCTCTTAATAATGGGCTTTCATTCATTTAATCAGTATTGATTTTTGTGCCTATTATATGTAAGATATTGTGCTAAGGAATAAGATGACAAGATCCCTTCTCTCTTGGAACTTGTCTCATAGGCAATGTTATGGGTTGAATTGTGTCCCCACCAAAAGGTATATTGAAGTCCTAACCCCAGTACTTGAGAATGTGACATTATTGGGAAAAGGGGTCTTTACAGAGGTAATTAAGTTGAAATGAGGTTATTAGGATGGGCCCTAATCTAGTATGACAGGTGTCCTTTAAAAAAAGGAGAAATTGGGACAGAGAGACAGACACAAACAAGGAAAACAATGTGAAGACATACAAGGAGAAGATGGCCATGGGATTGGTGATGTATACACAAGCCGGGGAATGCCAAGGATCACCGGCAAATACCAGAAGCTGGAAGCAGAGAGGAAGGATTCTCCCCTAGTTCTGTCAGAGGGGGCATGGCCCTGCTGACACCTTGATTTCTGATTTCTAGCCTCAAGAACTGAGATCAAAATTTCTGGTGTTCTTAGCCACCCAAGTGTTTGGAACGTTGTCACGGCAGCCCTAGAAAACTAATATAGGCAGTGACTAAATAATAATCTGAAGAAGTAGTTTCATAACACTTGTGACCAGGACAATGAGGGGGAGTACAGAGTGCTATGAGAGTGTATATGTTGGGGTGGTGGGCTGATCTTGTTAGGAGGTGATGGAGCATTTTCTGAGGAAGGTATGCTTTAGCTGAGGTCTAGAGAAATATGTTTCTCTATGTATGTATGTTATGTATGTTATTTATATGTATGTTATTTTCTAGTAGTGAGGGAAACAGGCACAGTCTAGGCTAGAAGGACTGGTATGTGTTAAGGCTCTAAGGAAAGAAGGAGTAGGGGATACTCAAGAAACCGGAAATGAGAAGAAAAGCTGGTGAGCTGGGCCCTATATAGTAGTTGTATTGATTTACCAGCTATGTTACTTTGGGGAAGTTGCTTTAACTTCTCTGAGGATAATAACCTCATATGGTTGTTATGAGGAGTAAACGAAGTAGTAAATAAAATGGTCTTGAATGAAGGGCTGGTGCAAATGCCTCATTAGATGTTACCTATTGTCATGATTCCTCTTCTTATTGTTACTGTTATTATTCACAGGGCAAGGATTTTTCAGGCCCTGAGAATGCCCTTAGCCTATTAGTCTCTATGGTGAAGGCAGTGGGAAGTTCGTGTATGCTTTTAATCAGGGCTTCAGTTTAACCAGATTTTATTTTAAAAACTTCATCTGGCTGCAGTATGGAGAATGGATCAGAGATCAGTGGAGTTGAGGCCACTGGTGAAGGTCCCGGGGACGGGTGGTGGTGGTGGTAGTGTTCTCGCCTTGATCACTTTGTAGAATTTGGAGAGATCACACAATCATCTTAACAATTTAAAAAATTCTACCAAAAGCTGCTTTCTTCTTTGTTTTAGCGCTTTCTTATAGAACAAACATGCCTTGGGCGATGCATGTGTTTTTAACCTCAATTCTTCCATAAACTTAGTAGATGGCCTTGAGCGAGGCCTGTATGTGCTCATGTAATCATAGACACAAAAAGGTATGAGAGAAAGCTAGATTCTATACATAAATGGTGAAATTAAGGTCTTTGGTTATTGAACACATTAACAAATATCTTTAGGAGATTCCAAATCCTCACATTCTCCATTTGCTTTTTTATGGCCTTTATATCTTGTGACTTAATTTTAGAAGAGAAATTGAATTGATTTGTTCTTCATTGGTGTCAGAATTTGTAGTCTCAGGTGAAGGCAAAATGCTGGATTGGCAAATCTTCACAACAAATACAAGTTTTAAATAAAGTACTGGATGTGCTGAGAATTCAGGAGGTAATGAAAGCCATCAATAAAAATTTTAATTCTAGTTCTCTCTGGATTTTATGCCTGATTTTAATAAAAAGCATCACATTTGATATAATTTGTTTGCCTAATACTGGCAGACTTAAACAATTATCTAATGAATTCATTGTTAGTCTATATATATATTAGCAAACAATTATCTAATGAATTCATTGTTAGTCTAGATATATATTAGCAAATATTATATAGTTAGTCTAGATATATATTAGTTATACTAGATATTAGATATATATTAGCAATTATCTAATGAATTCATTGTTAGTCTAGATATATATAATATATATATATTAGTTCATTTCCTAGTGATAGTTTATGATACTCAACTTTGAAAGGAGAAAGAAAATCTGGAGTAGAATTTCCTCTTTGTAAACTATGTAAATTCTAATGTTTTCTGAATTTAATCTATTATAACAGTACCATTTTATAAGGATTTCTTTACTTTACAACATCCTTAGTCAATCTTATTCCCTGTTGAGCAAAATTATATATGAATATTAGCTTACTTTAATAATTAACACTTAAGTGTACACTGATTAAAGAACTGATGTTTATATGCAAAAGTTGGGTGTTTTGACTTACATAAATTTTTAAAACTGAAAAGAAATCACACGGGACTAAGAATTACCATTATAAAAGATTCTTATTTACATGTAAAAATCTTATCTTTCTTCATATTTTTGTGTATGTGTTTACTTTAAAGTAAGCAGATATATAAAGCCATTAAAAAAGATATTGCTGAGTGTTGTATATTTTAGAGTGACTTTAATTTTCACAAAATTAACCTCTTGATTTTGATTGATTTTGCAAAGTTTTATGAAAAAAATGACATTTAAAAAAATTTTTCAGGGTGAGGTACTTTAATCTGAAACCTCCTCAATAACTCAATGATGTTTTACAAATAGACATGTACATGGTTTTACTAGTGTCATTCTTTCCTTATTTTAACTCCATGATTGCAAAGATTTGGTGTGTCTTCTTTGCTACTGTATATCCCCAAATGCTAGGAAAATGCCTTTCTGATACACAGAAGGTGCTTAATAGTGAGAGTGAATGGTGATATGTACCAGTGCCTGCTGTGATTGCCAACCGCGGTGGCAGAGGGCCTGAGTTGTCATCTAGCCCAATCTCTTACCACTGCAAAAACCACCTCTGTGATTATGAGCTATCAGAGCAGAGTGAACCCAAATTCTGCTTTTCCTCCAGGATTCGTAAAGTGTGCTCCCTGGACTAGTAGCATTAGCATCGCCTGGGAACTTGTTATTCATGCCAGTTCTTAGGCCTCACCCCAGACATAATGCCTCAGAAACTCTGGCACTGGGCTCAACAATCTGTGTCCTATAAGCACGCCACACAATACTGATGCACACTCAAGCTTGAGACCTACTGCTTGAGACAGTGCTTGTATGGGCACTTCTAACACCTACCTCTTTGCTTCCTTTGCTATTCTTCTAATGATGTCCAACTTCCCTTCTGATTGACATATTCTAATTTTAGGTTTATGAATACTTCAAAATGAATGCATTTTGGCCTTTGAGGAATTGCCTTCTTAAAGTAACTTGCATAACTCAGGTCTGACTGACACTTTATAAGCTTACTTGGAATTTAACTCTTAGAGGTTGTATTACTATCTATTGCTGCATAGCAAATTACCCCAAAACTTAGCACCCGAAAACAAGAAACATTTTTGGTCTCACAGTTTTTTTTTAATTTTTTTAAATTGAAGTACAGTTGATTTACAATGTTGCATTAGTTCCAGGTATACAGCAAAGTGATTCAGTTATTTTCAGATTCTTTTCTATTACACGTTATTACAAGATATTGAATATAGTTCCCTGTGCTATGGAGTAGGTCCTTGTTGTTTATCATTTTACATATAGTAGTATGTATCTGTTAATCCCAAACTCCTAATTTATTCCTCCTCACCTTTCCCCTTTGGTAACCATAAATTTGCTTTCTATGTCTGTGAGTCTATTTCTATTATATAAATAAATTCATTTGTATCACTTTTTTTAGATTCCATATATAAGTGATATCGTATGATATTTGTCTTTCTCTGACTTACTTCAGTTAGTATGAAAACCTCTAGGTCCATCCATGTTGCTGCAAATGGCGTTATTTCACGCTTTTTTATGGCTGAGTAGTATTCCATTGTGTATATATACACCACATTTTCTCTATCCATTCATCTGTTCATGGACATTTAAGTTGCTTCTCTAGCTTGGCTACTGCAGTGAACACTGGGGTGTATGTAGTTTTTCAAATTAGAGTTTTCATCTTTTCCGGATATATGCCCAGGAATGGTATTGCTGGATCATGTGGTAGCTCTATTTTTAGTCTTTTAAGGACCCTTCATACTGTTCTCCACAGTGGCTGCACCAGTTTATATTCCCGGGAACAGTGCAGGAGGGTTCCCTTTTCTGCACACCCTCTCCAGCATTTATTATTTGTAGACTTTTGATGATGGCCATTCTGACCAGAGTGAGGTGATCCCTCATTGTAGTTTTGATTTGCATTTCTCTAATAATTAACGATGTTGAGCATCTTTTCATGTGTGTGTTGGCCATCTGTATGTCTTCCCTGGAGAAATGTCTATTTAGGTCTTCCACCCAGTTTTTGATTGGGTTGTTTGTTTTTCTGATATTGAGTTGTATGAGCTGTCTGTATATTTTGGAAATTAATCCCTTGTTGGTTGCATTGTTTTGCAAATATTTTCTCCCATTCTGCAGGTGGTTTTTTCATTTTGTTTATGGTTTCCTTTGTTATTCAAAAGCTTTTAAGTTTAATTAGGTACCATTTGTTTATTTTTATTTCCATTACTCTAGGAGATGGGTCCAAAAAAATACTGCTATGATTTATGTCAGAGAGTGTTCTGCCTGTGTTTTCCTCCAGGTGATTTCACAGTTTTTGAGGCTCAAGAATTTGGAAGGAACTGACTTGGGTGGTTTTGGCTCAGGGTCTCTCAGGAGGCCGCACTCAAGCTGTTATCTAGGACTCTAGTGATCTCATGGCTAGAATGGGGAAGGAAACCTCCAAGCTCACTTACATGGCTGTTAGAAGACCTCAGGTGATCCACTTCCAGGTTCACCTGGGCCTCTCCTCAAGGCTGCCTTATGACATGGCAGCTGGCTGCCACCAGAGTGAGAGATGCAAGAGAGAGTGAGAGAGTACGCACAAGAGGGAAGCCTAACCATGGAAGGGACATCCCATTGCTTGCGATGTATTCTGTTCATTAGCAGCTCACATTCAAGGGGGCTGGAGGGTTTCATAACACAGGGCATGAATACCAGGTGGCAGGAGTCATTGGAGGTCAACCTAGAGACCCCATATAAGTAAATCATTTCTCACTTTCTCTAGTTCCTTGCTTTGTAATGTTTTGATTAGGACTTTCTAGTATCAGAAATCTCAAGACAAATTTGGCTTATACAAAAAGAAAATTTGTATGGCTTATGGTGTAGTTTGATACAGGTGATTGATAAAATGTAGTCACAAAGAACTGGTCATTTTGGTTCTATTTGCTCTGTACTGGCTCCATTCTCAGGTAGCTTCTCTTCTTTTATTGTCATAATAGTCTCCAAGACTTTCAGGTTCAAGATCAGTGATGTAGCATGAAAGTCTCTTTCCTCAGAAACCCTGGCATAAGTTCCGTTGGCTGAGTGGGTCACAGCCCCGTGCTTGAACCAATTGAAAGGCTGAGGAATCATGACTGTGTTGGCTGAGACCCAGGACACACATGACACTGACAATCAGGGATGAGTCCCACAAGAACCGTAACAGCCATAACGGGGGAAGGTAAGTGTTCCTGGAGGGACCACATCAGGCAGGCATTTCACTGAAGTACTGCCTATGCTGTTGTCTTCTCTAAGTTTACATGAACTAGAAGCTCTTGGAAAATGCCCACCCTCTCCCTCAGCATTCACTCCCCATACCCGGTGGATCACAGAGGCCTGATGGTCTACTGCTGCCACCTCTCATATCCTCTCTTCCACTCCCATACAAGTCACCATGAATCTCTCACCTGGACTAAAGCAACAGCATCTAAACATGCTTTCATTTGTGTTCACCTTCTTTCTGTTCTCCCTGTAGCAACCAGAGTGATTTCTTTTAAGTGTCATCTGATGAAGTTAGTGCTCTGCTGAAAATTCATCAAAGTCCCATTAACTAAAATCCAAGGCCTTGTGACCTGGTCTCTGCCTGCCTTTCTAGCTTGATCACTGTCTATCACCACTCCTCACTCTCTGAGCTCCCCAAATTCTCCAAGCTTCTTCCTGCCACACGTTCTTCCTTCTCCCGAGGAAGCTCTTTCCTTACATTATGCCTCTTCCTCTCCACCCACGCTCATCTTCAGGGCTCAACTGTAATGTCACTTCTTTTGACAGGCCTGCCGGACCCTCCGACATTATATGCTCTTGTAATCTGTACCTTCTACTTATTGCATTGATTAGAATTTTAAGTTTGTTTAGCACCTTCCCTCTCTAGACCATAAGCTTAATGAAGGCAGCAACCTTGCTATATCCACAGAGCTCCTGTTTGGTACTGGGTAGGCACTCAATAGATATTTGACAAAAGTGATTCATTCTTCCTCATCTTAGACCTGTGCAATTGTGTTATCCAGAAGATTAAATAAATGCCAAGATTTATTATAGAGTTGGAATTTGTTGGTGGTCTTGCTAGGCCGGGAGCCCCCTGGTTCGTTGGGTTAGGTCAAGCACAAGAGAGAATGAAATTCTTTTGAGGACCTACAACGTTAAACACGTGTGTTTAATTCTTACAACAATCTCTTGTGGGTTCAGTGTAGTATCCCTGTTTTGCAGATGACGAAACTGATGGTCAGGGAGACAAAGGGACTCCCTCAAACTCAACATTGTTCACAAATGGCAGAGTTAGGATACCCACAGAAGTCACCTTAACTCCAAAATTCTAGGTGTGAATGGAATTATGGAAAAGACAGTGGCATGCTCTTTTTTTGTTAACTTTTTGTTTTAACTAGGAGTAGGCCAAGGTCAAAAAAGAAACTGAACATGAAAGTGAAGTCCTGTAGATTTCTTGCTGCTGGTTGGAGCATAACAGCAACTCTGAAAGCACTGGAAGGAGGGGAGTATAGAATTTGGGGGCGCTAAATCTCTTTATTACATATTTCAGGTTTTCCTGTCCATTAAAATAAAGTTAATGGGTGTTGAGTAGCCTGGGTCTGGCAGCATGAAAGAAATAGAGTCCATCTAGTTTTTCTATGACAGTTTGGTGGGATTTATATGTATGAGAAATGCAGACATAAAATTAAACAGGATAAACCATCCCATTTCCTTGTTTCTCCAGTTGCAACAATACACAAACTAGTCTATCCCCTTTTTTCCCTCTTACTTGAAACACAGTGAGTAAGTGCAAGGTGGCTCTTAAAGGGGTAGGGGTCTTTAAATTGAGGGGGCTGTGAGCGGCTGCAGTAGAAAGCAGGGCTAGAGTCAGTGTGGGGACTAGTTTCTTGGTTCTTTTGAATAATTTGTGAGGTTGAGGCTAGCTTGTTGGAATGATTCCTGCTAATGCTACAGTTTGGAATTTTGTTTCTTTTTCAAATCTTATTTTAATGTCCCTGTAAAGTAAATCCGTGGCCCCCTACTCTCAGCCCTGTACATATATGTGTGCCTAATGTGAGAATAATGCAAGGGGAACATGGAGGACCACTGCCGCACATGACTTGATAGAGAAAAGGAGGGAAAATGGCAAATCAGCATTTGGGATTGGTGGTGAGTCTTACATCCCATGAGGAAGGGATGCACCACACAGGCATATTTAAACTATGAGTTAATCCCACACTTCAGTAAGTATTAGCCAGTTGGACAGAGGACCAGTGCTTAGCAAGGTGTGGCTAAATTTGCAAAAGACCCAGATGGAACAAAAGAGAATCACCGAGCAAAAGGGGAAAAGTGCAAAAAAAAGAGAATACTCAAAGTGTTTGGGATCATTTTACTCAGAGAACAAAAAGCCTGTGATCGGGTAGAAAATGATTCTGTAAGTGGTGGATTTATCTCATTTCCTATAAATGTAAGATACCTAGTTCCAAATATCTAGAAGGAGGCCAGATAAATGATGTCTGCCATCTCACTTTCATTCAGATGTTTATCAAACATGTATTTAGCGCTAGTCACTGGTTACTGTGGATACTATGGGGAACAGAAAGACATGGTTTATGCCCTAACTGAGCTTACAGTCTAGTTTAAAGAAGCACAACACAATGTGACAAGTGCAAAAATAGAAGCGTAAGTTTTCCTGGGAAGCAAATAGTGAAACACCTGACTAGGATTTACGAGAAACTTTAACTGCTGCGGGATCTGGAAGGTAATACCTGTGATGGTTAGTTTGATGTGTCAACTTGGCTGGGCTATAGCACCCAATTATCTAATCAGACGCTGACCTAGGTGTTGCTGTGGAGGTATTTTGTAGATGTGGTTAACATCTACAGTCGGACTTTAAGGAAAGATCACCCTTGATGATGTGGGTAGGGCACATATAATCAGTTGAAGGTCTTACGAACAAACACTGAGGTTTCCCGGAAAAGAAATTTAAGACTGAAGCATTACCTCTTGCCGGATTTTCCTGAACTACCCTGGGGATTTCAGATGGACTTTACAGCCCCCGTGGTTGTGTGAGTCAATTCCTTAAAATAAAATTTATATACACACGAATACATCTTATCTGTTCTGTTTCTCTGGAGAACCCTACTGATGCAGTGTCTTAGTCATGTAAAGTTGGGGAGAGGACTGCAGAAGGTGTGTGAGGGAAGATGACAGTAGCCAGGAGGACCAGGAATGAAAAAGAGAAGCCAGATCAGGAAGCATATTACCTGTGACCCAGAGAGTCTGAAAGGGTTTTAAGTCAGCATTCACATTTGAGAAAGGACATCCGATTATACTATTACTGAGAGCAGAAGTCGAGAAAAACATGTTTCAATTCCAGCAGGAAGGAATTCCTAATAAGGAGGACATTTTTAATAGGAGAAAGAAGGAGACAGCCAGGCTGAACCTATTCTGGAATTTAGAAAGTAATTTGGCATTTCAAATTGTAGACGGCCACAGCCTCGCGAAAGGTTTACAATGTTCTTTTTACAATCAACAGTCTTCCTGTTCTACCTTACCTCCTTCACGTCTATAGCTTTCGCTACGAAATTCTCCTGGTAAGTGGGGAAATACTCCAGTCTGACCGAGCAGCAGTTCTGGAAGATAAACTCACACAGCGGTAGAGGTGGGAGGGTGGAGGTCAGCAGGGGATTCCGCTGCGAAAGTGGGAAGGAAGAAAAGAGTTTACAAACCAGCTGAAGTTCCACTATATCATGTGTGCGGTGAGAAGACTCGCTCATTACAGCTGCAGCCCGTTCTCTGTGCGCTTTCTCTCCTTCCTCTGCGGGTTCGGTTCCCGCACCGGGGTCGCCAGGAGTTCAGCTGTCCCCACGCGGCCGTCTGCTAGTCTGGGCGGAGTCTGGTACCTGCCAAGCTGGGATCCTGATGCGGAGGTGTGTGGGGAGCGCCGAGTTCAGACTGAGGTCTGAGGTCTCGCACCCCGCTGCTTTACCGACCACATTCGCAACCTCTCTTCCCAGCAAAAGGGGTCTCGCCCTGGGACCGAATGGATTTTTCGTCCGTTCCCTTTGCCTCCCTAAATGTCTTCACCCTGGCTGCCGGTGCTTTCCCCATTCGTGCAACACTCTGCCCATCAGAGCTAGCTGCCTAGGTCGAGCACCCTTGGAGATGGGGTGGTGGTTGGTGGTGACTTGATAACCCTTATCCAAGCGCAGACTGGAAGAAATCAGCATCCTCATTACCGCCTCCACTGCAAGGGTTTCAGGTGTACGTCTCTGTACAACCCTGGGGCGGGGGGGGGGGGGGCGGTCGGAGGGAGGGCAGGATGCCCACGTGCTGGGGTCCAGGAACCCGCTCCCCAAAGCTCGGTCCCACACCCCCGCGACCCGACTTGGAAGGAGATGGGCTGGAGCCAATTGTGCCCGATAAAGTGAGTGAGGATCTAGGGAGGGGGCAGGGTTAGTGGAAGGGGCCGAAAGGAGAGACTGCAGGTGAATCCAATGGCTATGCCCCCAGGTGGGGAGGCGGCTTGAGGGGTAGTTTGGAAGAGGCGAGGGAGACGCAGGCGAGGGTTGGGCTCGCAGGAGGTGCGGCGAGGAGAGCCCAGGCGGTGAGACGGGGTGGGGTGTGGGAGGGGTGCGAAGGGGAGGGAGTTCCGAAAGGAGGGAAAGGAACTAGCGAGGGGCGAGAGGAGCGAGCCTGGAAGGGAGAGCGGCGGGGGGCGGCCGAGCTGCGGGCTGGAGGGCGCCGGGCGCGCGAAGACCGTGCCACCTCCACCCCACCTCCACCCCCGGGGCACGGAGGGCTCTGCCTGGGAGACGCACAAAGACATGCGAAGAGGGGCTGAGCGAGGCTCGCGCACAAAGACGCCGGGGCGCACTGCGGCTCGGGCTGCACCCACCACCCCCGCGCCGCGCAGCGCAGGGGCCCGGCCAGCGCGGAGCCCGGGGCGGAGAGCGCGGCGGCGGCGGCGGCTGCTGGCCGGCGCGGGACCCGGGTGGCCGGCGCTCTCCTGGTGACCCGGGCCCGGCCGCAGGCGCGCGCGGGGGCGGCGGCGCCCCAGCCCAACTTGGCCTCGGCCTCGCCCTCTGCCCGGCCCGCCGGTGTCCCCTCCTTCCCGCGATTCCGTTTCTTCTCACGCTCCCCCCACCCTCCCTCCCGCGTCCAGCCCCGCTCTCCCCACCTTGTAAAACAAAGCCGGGGAAAATGCCTGCCCATGCAGCTCGGAGCGCGCAGCCCGTCTCTGAATAAGAAGTGAGTACAATGGCGTGTTTGTAAAAGCTTCAAGTCCGTCTTTTTCAAAAAAAAAAAAAACCCAAAAAACAAAAACAAAAACAAAAAAACCCCAAAACATTGTGAATGCTGCATGCCTCATGCTTCCCAGCGCCTCGCGGGAGAGACCCGGCCATAGAGCAGGAGAAGGTGAGACCCCCAGGTACCCTCTTCCCCACCTCCCGCCGCGGGCTTTCAGCCCCAACCAGTCCGGGGAGGGCTGCAAAAGCCCCGCCGGCAGCAAGCGGACGTTTTCCACCTTCGTTTCCCGTCCAAGGTGTTGGGTCATAATCTGGGGTTGGAGGCAAATCTATCCCCGGTTCCTCTCCTGGCTGCTTCTCCCCACTCTCCCGCTGGTGCCTGGGGGTTTTGCATCTGCCTTGGGTATGGGTTTGGGACACTTGGGGGAGTTTCCGAAGGAGGAGGAGGGTCAGCTCTTGGGAGTAGCCGACGGGCAGGACGCATGGTGACCCTGGTCACACTTGTTGCCCGTTGCGTGGTGGTATAGGCAGTGGTGCTGAAAAAAGCTCATTTCTCCTGGTATTGAGTCGTCAGTTGTGCCCGGGAGCGAAGAAGACATACCTGGGTGAGGATGGGAGACCAGGATTAAGAGGACTCTGTGAGGTGCTGGGGGCAGAGAAGGGAGGTAGTGATGGTGCCGGGAGAGTGTGTGGAAAGGGTGAATCTTTGATTCCTTGTTCTAAGGAGCTTCTCTTCATGATCATACATCAAACGACGGGGAGATGGAAACCCAGAGGGTACCCCATATTAGACCGAGGGGAAAGGCTGTTGTTTTTTATTTTGGTATTTCACTAGTTTTCTGCCCATTCTTTCTGCCAAATATGTATTATATATATTTCTGCTAATTAAAAAATAAGGCAATAGCTTAAAAGAATTAAAATCCATCAGGGAATGTATTAACTTAATAACATACAGCCACAATCTTAAAAAAAAAAAAAACCTGTCCCCTTTCCCCCAAAGCATGTTATATCAATAATACCTTAGTTTAGCACTGCAGTCTAGGAGTAGGATTTGGGAGCATCAAGGTAAACAGTCTTGGTGTTTTCCAGTTCCGCAGACCAGAAACCAGTGATGTGAAAGATCAGAAATATGAGAGCACAGAGAACGCTTGGAAAGCTTCCTTCAGAGAGATAATATGGAGCTTCTATGTGATTTTCTGTTATTTTTATTCCAAAGATGGCTTAATTTTAGATTATGACCTTTATTTTTCACTGAGACTCACTAAGCAGCTTGCAGGTGGGGTGGAGTGGCTAGACAGCAGATGACAGTGATTTTAGCTGTTATCAACATTTCTGTTAAAATGTTTCAAAAAATTAAAACATTAAACATGTATCCAGTGCTGATTTTGGGTGAAGTTGCCTTTATGAATATCACGTGTGAAAGGCGTCTGCTAGTTTGTGGCTTTATTTGGAGCAGCTGACTGTATCAGGAGGAAAATGTGTACATACTTGTTATAGCAGGTTGAACCATTGGAAATTGCTGAAATGAGCTGTAGGTATGTGGAATCTCCGCTTGGAGACAGGGGTACAGTTAAGTCATCAGAGCTCCGACTTCTCCTCAAAGTCAGAACCATTCAGAGTTTTGCTGATTGAGGAGCCCTCTTATCTGTCATCATTATACAACACTGCTTACTTAGGTCTGGTGCTTCACGTAGCTTTGCTTGCAAAGCTTCTTTCCGATGGGCAACAGATGATTTATTTTATGAACTCCAGCTGTGGTAGTCCTACATTTAACTCACAGTGGTAGTCAAGAGGGCAAGGTATGTAGCCCTGTGAAAATCGACACTTCTTATTTTCGAGTAATTTCAGGTTCCTGTAGGGTATTCGGGTGCAATTTCATAGATTATTTCTTATATACTTACTTAAAAGTGTCTTTTAGATTAGGTTAGCATTTTATTAAACCTGTATTATATACACTAAAGTAATTTTACTTATATCTCTAACAATTATGTATGTTAAATTGATTATTATGGTTGAGTTTTTTAAAATCGCCCATCTTTCAGCCATTCTATCACCCCTTTTGGTTCAGTGTTGCCTTTCCAATTCTGTAGTAGATGGCTTATTTTCCCCTTAGCAAGTGGAAGTCTAGTATCTCTTGAATTTTCTAAAGGAAAGCCATTAATGATATTTTTGAACAGCTGAGATGGATAATAAATGGATTTAGAGTCACCTCAGAATATATGGGAATTTGTAAGAGAATACATAAATCCACTCTAATGGAGCAATTAGCTCTGTACAGAGCATGTAGGGTCTGAGGTGTGAGACAATGTTTTTAATTGTTTTTCTTGATAATTTCACTGTTGAAATGGAAGGAACTTGTCATCTCGGCTGCACCTATGATTGTGTGCCAGAATGGGTAGCAATACTTTTGTTTTTTTTTAAAGATGTCCGAGATTGAATAACAAAATACAGACAGTGATTAATCATGAGCCCACTTTGGAGAACAGCAACAAGAAATGACTGAGCTACTGAGTGGTTTATTTGCCATCATGTTTTACCAGATAATTACTAACGTTCTACTTCGAGCAACAACGTTTGGATCGCAAATTCACTTACAATACAATTCCTTTATTATAATGAATTTTTAAATAAAAATAGATAACGTTCTTTACACTGATGGCTTTTGGTATAGAGTGTTAAGTTCTTGAGAACAGGACTAATCCATTAGCCTTCTTTATGAGCCCTCAGATATCTAGCTGAGTACCATCAACTCTTAGGAGTTCTGCAAATGTGTTGACTAGCAGGTTGGACAGATACAAATTTTGAAATTAATTAGGAAGCCCTCAGGCATTCTTTTTTTTTTTTAAAGGTTCTTAGTCCGCTTCCTGTTTTTTTCCGCCCATCGGAAACCCCAATAGCAGCAGAGAGCTAAGACCCAGCCCCTTTTCCTTGAACCCTTATATACTTCTGGTTTAGGCTCTGGAGCTTCCACCAGGAGAGCAAGTTCAGTCCACCTTTGCTGACCCCTGAAAGAAGCCGAGCCAGCCCCCTCTAACCTCCTTCAACCTAACCTCCATTCTCTATTGTTGGCAGTGGCGGCCCCTGACTTGCTGGATCCTAAAACTGCCGCTCAGAACTCTAAACCGAGGCTCTCGTTCTCCACGAAACCCACCGTGCTTGCTTCCCGGGTGGAGACTGACACGACCATTAATGTTATGAAATGGAAGACGGTCTCCACGATCTTCCTGGTGGTCGTCCTCTATCTGATCATCGGAGCCACAGTGTTCAAAGCGTTGGAGCAGCCTCACGAGATTTCCCAGAGGACCACCATTGTGATCCAGAAGCAGACGTTCATTTCCCAGCACGCCTGTGTCAATTCGACTGAGCTGGACGAACTCATCCAGGTAACTGGCACCCAGGAGTTGTTATTCCGTTTCCTCTGTGGGCAAAGACGAGTAAGAATAAGAGGCGATAACTTAGTACTAGGCCCTCCTATGTGCCTGTGGGGTCCTCTCCCACTTTTCTCCTTAGTGTAGACCTCTTGGCCACAGTTTCTTTTTCTCTTTATTGCACTCCCTCCCTCTTTTCTTCTTTCTGCCATCTTTTCTTCTTCTTTATTTCTCCCACTCCCTGCTGCTTCTCATCCTCTTCTGCTCTTGTGTTTCTCTGTTTCTGTCCTGTTGTCACCCTTCTTTCTTTTCCTTTGCCTTGTCTTAGAACTGCCAGTGGACAGTTCTGTTAACACAGGTTTACCTTGCTGGAGGCCCTCAGGGTTAGAGGACCACTGCCGACTGAGAAACTTTGCTGTGGCAAGTGAGGGGAAAATATAAGGCGGAAAAGCGCAGTAATCATGGCAATGGCTATTATAAGATAGAAAAGATGAGTTTGTGGTGGATACATCTCATGGCTAACAAGCCATAGCTCACTTCTTTAATCTAGCCAAAGCATAACTCTGATAACTGCCTTTTTTAGGTGTCTGGGGAGAAGTGATTAATCATTGCTTCTCTAGACCCCAGCTAAAAGCAATTTACTAGTAACACAGAAAAATGGAGTTTTTGAATAAAAACTAATTTAGTTTTAATTTAATAATACTGTTCTCTCTAAAGCAGAACAGTACCCTTATGGAAAAACATTATCAATCCCAGAATGATTTAAAAATTTCAGTTAGACTCCTTGGAGATGGCTATATTTTTGTTGTAGATTTCTTTTGTTTAAAACAAATCATTGGTCCAACCAAGAATCTTCGTCGAGAAGAAAGCCCTAGAATTTTCTTTCAAGGAGAGATCTGACTGGTGGAAACATTTTAATTGTACATATATTCATTTTCCTATAGAGCCTATTTTTCTTACCAGATTTATGTCAAATGGGATTGAAAACAATCTGTGAGCCATCAACTGAGCAGTTTCTTCCTCATCTTATGTTTGGTTTTACATCATTTGAGTGAGTTGGAATAGTCGATTGCGGGAAGAAATTATTATTGATTTTTATCCAGTTTCTTGTTCTACGACCTTTCCTCTTTTATTCCCTCTTGCCATGGATCCCCAAATGCTACCTCTGTCCTCCATAGCCCTCTCTATTTTTAGAATACACACGCAAGTTCTAGTTCAAGTCTTATTGAAAGCTATCAAAGCTAGTATTCTCTGATCCTCATTTAGCTCCTACCACATTCAGACACTTCTGCATCTCACCTATTTGACTTAAATTTTGGAAAGGTTCTTCAGATAATTAGATACTGAATTCCCTACTGTTTGTAGGTGATGGTGCCATTTTCAGTACTGACAGTGAACCTGCCAACTAATATCAGCAGTCCAGCCACCCAATTGTCTGTTCCTGCATGAGATCACTTCCACTTCACTCTTAATTTGTGCCCATCATCCTTAGAGGTACTAAAAATCTTTAAAGAATCCCACTTCCCTTGGGTTTTAGAAGAAGAGCTCTATGTTATTTTGGTGGAGGGAGCATGGAGTCGTGGTAAAAGCCTAACCTGTGGGATTCGATAGGACGTTTTAAATTCCATCTGAGTACTTTCCTAGAGGTGTCATCCTGAACAAGTAATTTTCCTCTCTAAGCTTTAGGTCTAGCTAGAATGAGGGAAGAATACCTATCAAGTAAGGTTGCTGTAACTCCTTACAGAGATAAAGAGATAATCCGTGGAAGGCATTTAGGTGCTCAAGACGTGTTAGGTTTATTTGCTGTTGTTGTTATTTTTCCTTCTCTGCTTATCTCTTAATTGGGTGGAAGCATCTGATTCAGGTAATTGCATACTTACCTTCTCAAGTGAGGTTGTTTGTCTTGGGCAGGAAAAAAATGCTACATTGTTTTTGGAATGAACAAACAGAGCTCAATATATGACCTAATTATTTTTCTTTTTGCTCTACACAGGCAATCCATTTTAGCTTTATTAATATTCATTGCCGATTGAGTATCTTTGCTTCTTAAAAAATCTTAAGGATTTTGGTGCTTATTGGGTGTTTTTAAACGCAGAGGTTTGCCTGTTATTTATTGTCATATCACTCACCTTTATAACCCTATGGTTTTAATAAATTATTTTTTTCTCTTTGAACATAATTTCTTCTTGTAAAAGAAATCTTTATAGTGGCATGGCTCCAGGGATCAAAGTCAGTGTCTAAATAGGGAGGAGAGCAAATGAGCCAGGAATCATATATTAGAATTACATTTCATTTGTATAGCTCTCATAAATTTCCAAGTGTTTTTCCCGTGTTTATTTTCCCTTTTAATCCTCCCTTAAAACCTCATGAGCGGGTATATTAGGCAGAAATATCGCAGCATTAAGGATTAGGAGGCTAGGAAACCGAATGATTTACCCCAGATAGTATCTTTAGAATGAGAGTTCAGGTCTTCAGAATCTTGGTCTGGCTTTATTCGTAGGAGTCTCCACTCTTCCAGGGCTTTCAGTGCTGAGGGGAAAACAGTTGGAGAAGTTAGAAGTTCAGCCCTCGTGTTGGTGGAGAAGGAATTCTGGATTCCTTTTGTGAATAGTGGGCAAAGAGGAGGAAGTGGGTAGTCAGGCAGTAAGGCCAACGTCAGGTACAGTTAACCTAATCTGGCCTCCAGTTATTAATTACACCTCTGGGTGGGTGATGGTAACCTCATTCCATGCTGTGGTTGTATCACAGGGTAGCCTAGGCTTGGGGGCAGGGTGGGAGGGGTTGGGGGGGAGATTGGGAAATGGAGCGTTAAGGCACAGGAGAGCAACTTCCTTTTCTGCTATCGAGTCCCATCGTGTGTGTTCCATCTAAGTGCTGTTTGTTTTTTTTAAATATTTATTTGGTTGTACCCATCTTAGTTGCGGCACGCGGGATCTTTGTTGCGGCCTGTGGACTCTTAGTTGCAGCACACGGGATCTAGTTCCCTGACCAGGGATTGAACCCGGGCCCCCTGCTTTGGGAGCATGGAGTCTTAACCACTGGACCGCCAGGGAAGTCCCTAAGTGCTGTTTTTGACAAAGACCCTCTAAGGCAAGATTGAGGTGGTGGCAGAGATATCAAGACAAAGAGAACTTTTCTGGGATGAAATATTTTGAAAACTTTGACTTTTCAACTTCCATTACATTTGTTAGTGTGATGCCAGTACAGAAAAATATATGGAAACATTTTTAAGTTTCAAGAGTCATGAATACCATTAACAATAGCCAAATTTTAATGAGCGCTTACTATGTGCGAGGCACTATTTTAACCCTTTCCATGTATTAGCTCCTTTAATTCTCTTAAACAACCCTATGAGGTATGTGCCTTATTATCTATATTTAACTTAGGTGGAAACTGAGTCAGAGAGAGCTAATTTTCCAAGAGCTAATTTTCTAAAAGGTAGAGTGCACTGTTATTCAAAGCTAAATGGACAGACCCCAGAGCTTATGATTTTAGTTCCTATATTTACTGCCTCTAAAAAAATTTAATAAACATTAAAGTTTGCTGACAAGTTCCCTAATATTCCGTATATTAGAGTGTAATAAATATCAAATTATAGTCCTCTGTACATCGTGATTTACATTATATAACATATCTCTCTCTCCATATATATGGAGAGTATATAACCTGGATTTTAATATTCTTTCTGGACAACACTTCCTGCTTTTATCCTGTTTGAATGTCATAAACCAGTAGAGGCATGGTTATGTTAGATATACCTGGTTTTAATCTAGTTATTTCCATGTTTGCTGAGTCAATTCTGAGATTAAAAAATGGGGCAAAAATCTATGATCTATACATTGATAATGAAAACATCTTATGGGAGATTTGACTTTTGTTTTATTGTTTGAGCTCTACGCCCCTGTGAGGTAGGTGGGGAAGGTATTCTATCCACTTTTTGGGTGAAGAAACGGACACATTTCACAAGGTCATGTGGTGGCCTCAGGTCTAGATCTTTGGAGTCTTCCAGTTGAGGGGATTATATTCTCTGCACTGTTCCCTCTTCTCAATTTTGTTCTTACTGCTTCATTCAGTGACATTTATTGAGCACTTCCAGTGTGTTGACCTTTGTGCTGGGTATTGAGCCAAGTAAATTGATGGGGGAAAACATGGCTTCTCTTAAGGTACTCTCTCCTTCAGAGTCAATGGAGGAGACTGCTATAAACTTAGTTATAATAGAACTACTTGCAGATTGGAGCTGGGCTACTGAGGAAGAAATTAACCACCCAGTGAGAGTTGGGAAGACACAGAAGAGGAGGTGAAAGGGAAACTGGATTTTAAGTGTGGAATCAGTGCTCTCTGGAGGAAAAATTGGAATCAGTAGATGTTCTAGGCAGAGGGCATGACGTAACTGAATTGTCTGGGTGTGAGGGGCAGCGGCATGAGCGAGTCTAACAGAGTAGAGCAAGGTCTCTTATTCCACGGGAAGGAGGTGGGCTTTACCCTAGGCCTGTTCCCCTGCAGCTGAAATAGATGCGCCGTTGAGGGCATTGGTTGTATACCAGGGGATACTTGGAGCTACATGCCTTCCTAGAATGCCAATGAACTAGACTTTAAAAAAAAAAAAAGAAAAACATTGTTTTATATTAATTCTATAAGCATTCATATATATTTATTGAATTCTTGTTGAATTCCCTGTGCGTTGTCGCAGGCACTGAAATACAGTAGAGGATAAAACACTTGAAAATTCTTGCCCTTGGCGAGCTTGCATTTTACTGGGGGAAGATGGTATGTTAGTGATAAGTCTCAGGAGAAAAATATAAAGTAGTGAAGAGGGGTGGGAAACGTTGGATGGTCTTGGTGGTTAATTTTAGATAACGTCACTGATAAGGTGACTTTTAAATGAAGGGCGTGAGGGAATTAGCCAAGGGGCAGTCTGGGGAATAACACGCAGCAGAGGGCCCAGCATGTCCCAAAGATGAGAGCATTCCTGGCCCGCAGAGGACAGCAAGGATGCTGGGAGGGCGTGGTAGAAGATGATGTCAGGCAGGTAATGTGGGCCAAGTCCTATAGGGCCTTGTAAGTGAGAATCAGGAGTTTGGCTTTTTAGAACAGATGAGTGTTCTATGCTGGCTTACGTTTCACCAGGATCACTCTGGCTGCTGAGTTCAGAATAGACTGCAGGAGGCCGCGGGCAGAAACGGAGCAGTTATGATGCTGTTGTAATAATCCTGGTGATGGATAAGGGGAGCTTGAAGTAAGGTTGTTGTAGAGAAAGTTGTGAGATATGGTCAGATTCTGGATATATCTTGGAAGGAGAGCCAATGAGACTTACTGAC
Organism: Tursiops truncatus; assembly: GCF_011762595.2. NCBI lineage: Eukaryota > Metazoa > Chordata > Mammalia > Artiodactyla > Delphinidae > Tursiops > Tursiops truncatus. The sequence continues at coordinate 42,918,779 of NC_047034.1, forward strand.
GGACAGGATGGGCAGGACAAAGGTGAGGAGTCAAAGATAACCCCAACATTTTTGTCCTAAGAAACTAAAAGAATACAGTTCCCATTTTTCTGAGATGAGGAGTGCAGGGGGACCTGGATTGGGGGTGATGTCAGGAGCTTAGTTTGGGGCACGAATCGTGTCCATTAGACGGGCTTCGATTATTGAAGAAGATTCACAGGACCCCACGTAGCAGTGCTTACAGATCTACAGTATAACGTAGGAACGTGGTGCAGTACAACAGCAGCACCCAAATAAGGATCTGCACCACAGGCAAGGGTCATATCGCAGCATGGGGTCTGGCGGCGCCGGGAGCCAGCTGGACTTGCCCTCCCTCTGTCAGGCCATGCCAGGCCATACTGCTCTCTTGGACCAAGAACCACCAGTGTGTGCACAGAACACTGCGGGCCAGGGAGACCAAAATGGCGTCTTGGCTGGAGTTTCTGATCCCCCGCTGGTCACACAGGCATTTTCTTGCTATACAACCAGCCTCAGTGGCAGAGCTTTCCAGGAGGCTCTCTGAGACCAGGTGCAAATCATCCATCACAATGTTATCCATGAATAACGCTGACAAGCTGGTGCTAACCTCCCTGAAGCCCCTCAGGTCATGGTTATAAAACAATACTCTTGATCAGAGTGTCTCATGCCTTTACTAAGGGACAGTGTTGTGTGGGTACTTTAGCCCAATGGCTCAGGCCAATTCCAGGCCAGCACAGTCAAGTTAAATTTGAGATGCCTGTGAGGACATCCAAGGGTAGAAGTTGAGTAGGATGCTGGAAATGTGAGTTTGGTCTTTGGGGGAGGGGTCAGGCTAAAGATATACTTTTGTTTTTTTTGAAATTTTAAAAAATTATTTATTTATTTATTTATGGCTGTGTTGTGTCTTCGCTTCTGTGCGAGGGGCTTTCCCTAGTTGCGGCGAGCGGGGGCCACTCTTCATCGCGATGCGCGGTCCTCACTGTCGCAGCCTCTCTTGTTGTGGAGCACAGGCTCCAGATGCGCAGGCTCAGTAGTTGTGGCACACGGGCCCAGTCGCTCTGCGGCATGTGGGATCTTCCCAGACCAGGGCTCGAACCCATGTCCCCTGCATTGGCAGGCAGACTCCCAACCACTGCGCCACCAGGGAAGCCCAAGATATACTTTTGGAAGTCATCATTATACAGAAAGCATTTAAAGTCAAGACGTTGGATGAAATCACCTGGAGAATGAGTGTAGGTTGAGATGAGCAGAGATTCTAGTATGACCCCAGGAGCACTTCAACATGTAGAGGTTGCTGAGGAACAGATCCAAAGTCTGCGTGAATGACTGATTTACAACCTAAGATGTCAAGGATGTTCCTCTTGTTTTAGCAAGCTGTATCACTCTATGCCCCCAGACCTCTTAAGGTTTCTTTTTTCTTTGCCTGTAGGAACCCTTTAAAAGAAACATTTAAAAAGTATGTCTCTAGGCATGGGAGCCACTGAAAGTGTTTGAATAGGGGAGCCCAATTATGTTTTGGATTATGGCTCTCTTAATGGCAGATGGGATGGTTTAGCATATGAAAAGCGTGCTTAGAACTGATTGTATATGGTGGTGAGTGATACTATCTGATTCTGTATACAATGGTTTGGTGGCTGTTATTCTAGTTCGTACAAGCATCGAGGTATATTAAATATTTGGCTTCACTTTTGGAAAGCGTATGTTCATCTTTGATCATTTTATTTATGGACACAAAATCATGTTGTCCAGAAAGCATCTAAAAGGGCTGTCTTTTCTTATCAGTGATTTTACTTTTCCTGTTCAATGAACTTGGACTTTAGATGAATTTAGATGGATGAATTTAGACTTTAGGAACCCGATTCTAACAAAAAAATTGCCTGAAAAATATTTAAACATCCCATAAAATACTTTACGTCCTTTGGGTTAATCTCTGGAAAAAGCATTTTTAGATGGTGTAACGTGTAAACTTCTAGTAGCTTGGATTATTTTAGCAGATTATCTAGGAGTCACTTAGAAGACTGGGCTTCAAGGGTGAGGATTTCTCAAGAGTGCTGTTTTCATAGTTAGAAGAGGGAGTTAGGTATCAAGGGAGATACAGAAGTCTTAAAAAAAACCTTGTCAGTTTCCAGTTTTCCTGGGACTCTCCCATTTGCTACTTTCTTAGTAGGATAACTTATGTTTGCCTCCCATCCCAGCCCCTATTTTCATGCTGCCTTGACTTTCAGAGTGAAAGAATGAAAAGGGAAACACTTTTTCTATGTGTAAGTACATCCAGTAACAATTGAGATAGTTTCATTCACTGTTTTCTAATTATACTTAGGTTTTTATTATAAAACATAAAAGTAGTTGTCAGAAAATGATTTTGTCTCCAAAGGATATATGAAACTTAACTAGTTAATATTGGTAAAAAAAAATAGTAAAATGCTATGTGAATATTATATATCAATAAAATATCACCCAAACTGATATGATTAAAAAGGAATATTATTTTAAAATAATGGCTAGGACACTATTTGATAGCTGGAATGGTTATTGCAGAGTGAGCAAAATTATTCTGCATATACATTGTAATACATTTAAAAATATTTTTTGGCTGACAATTTCTTTGGTCTAAACTTAAAATATGACTTAAATGTAAAGCTCAGTCAGATAGTATTAGAGTGAAGTTTGACTATTATAGATCTGTCCGTAGCAATTATGATGGTGGCTCTAAAATTCTTAGAGTTGTACATTCCATATTTTCATTTTATCATATATTTGAATACCGTTTTGCATGTTAAGGTATATTATTTAATTCACATATCCCCTGACATATATATATTAATTCACATTTGCAAAGTGAGGCACAGACAGATTAGGTGCCTTGCAGTTCAGAAAGAGACAAAATGGTACCTTGATTAGATTCTTCCTTGTGACTCCATCTCCAGGGCCTTTTGGTTAGACACTTACACAGGAATGTGTGTACCACAATGTCTAGTGGTAGTAAATACCCAATAAATATTTAGTTCAAGGCTGTATCTCTTTAAAAAGTACTTATATGTGTATTCTATTTTGTTTGGTCAGGAAACAGAGTTTCTTCTTCATCATCCTCCTTTTGTAGATAAGGGAACTGAGGCACAGAATGTTTAACCCCAGGTCACTCAGCCTTTTTTGGCTTGAGATGCTGAAAGTGGCACAACGAGCATTAGAGTTGCAGAGCTGTCATCCAGGTGACTCTATAGCTCGTTTCCATTGTTCCAAAAGGCCTTTTTAGGAGTGACATTATTTTGTTTTATTTTCTCCCTGGGATCCCCTTTAATCTAACCCCACAAACTAAATCAGATTTCTGACTTGTGCACCTAGGGTACACTTTCTTCATTTTAAGTTGCTGGTGCATCCATGCCGTAGAAGCAAAGAGCAGCAGCAGAAGATGCAGCAGGTCTGTAAATGTGAAGGCAAAATATATACTTGTGGAGAATGAAAGTACAATTATAAGGCCACAGGGAGCAACTAAAATATTATGCAGAAACGTGTGTGGTTGGGCATTAGTCATGCTGAAGCCTGAGCAGGTGAGGTCAGGGAAGGTGATTTAAAGCTGGAGGATTCTTACCTGAATGGAAGAGGTGGACAGGAGTGGAAAGAGGAAGAGCAGAGGGAAATAGTTATAAGAACACACCAAGTTAACATTCTATCTATAGGATTATAGCACTTTTACTCCTTTCTTGGTTTCTAACATTCACAAAGTATTAATAGTATCTTGTACAAAATCCAGGTGATACCAGAAGGTATCAAGAAGAAAGTAACATCTGAAATCCTTCCCTGCAGAGTTAGCCAAGACCTCTCTTTAGGCATTATACACAAATGGAATAGACCGAAGGGTGTGTGTGTGTGTTGGTGTATACACACACATATGCGTATGTCCCATGTGTGTACAGAATTGTTCACACATGGGATCACAGATGCGTGCCATTTTGCCATCTCCATCTTTTGCTCACCATTGTGTAGGGTATGATTCAGGAATATTCCGAGTCTTCATGTTAGCTATTGTCTGAAGGGTTTTGACATAGAGGACCTGACACAGAGTACTAGCACTCCCCACATCCCTTGTGGTGGGGGATTTAGATTCCCTTATGGTCCTTTGGTCGAAAAGGTTCATTCTCTTAATAAGTGATGAATAGAGGAAACCGAAGCATTGACTGAAGAGTTCAAGTATGGAGTATTGAAGAGTATAGAAGAATAGAACCTGTGGCATTGCAAAAGAGGAGAAGTACTCATCTACTTGTAGATCTTGTAGTAGTAGAACTGCTACATCCTGAAATGTTTTCATTTCAGGAAATAAATGATGGTTCCTTTCAGTCGTGCTATTGGGATCCTCCTATTTTGTTATTTATTAAGTATTCACATAGGTTAGGTAATATCCTTTTCAGTAAGGGAATGAGATGATGTTTTCTAACTTTTTCAGCTATTTCCCTGCCTTTCATTTTTATGAACGTTTGAATATCTTGGCTGAATGAAGAATAGTAGTTCATCTAGCTTAGTATTTCTTACTCTTAACTATCTAAGGAACATATGAAAACAGTGCCTCAGTTCCCTTAAAAAGGACAACTTTACCCAGTGCCTCATGACATTATGAAAAATCTGTCATGGATCTAATATTCATAAGCTTAATTTATCTAAACTGTTTGAATATAACCACATTTCACCTTGTACCTTCTCTTGAGATAAGCGTCTTACATTCTACTCAATAAAGTTTTTCTTTGCTCTTTTATAAAATTACATCCTTTAAGTTTTAAGCCATTTGCTTAGCGAATTTAGCAAACCAAGTCATGAAATTCCCGTCTACAGAGAGGGACACTGTCTTTTTTATCTTCATCCCCTACCGCATGTAGAATTCATTCTTCCTCACCTCTGTATGCTTTTGTAATCCGTGATATTGTGTGTCTTGGGTCTTTGCCTTTCTGGTAGTCTTGTATTTTCATCTCTTCCTTAGCACTTACAGTGTCTTCTTGATTATTTTACTTATCCTTTTTTGAACTGCTTTCTGCTCAGTTAACATTTTGAGAAGTGTCAATTAGAGCTGTGGGCAGTATTCCAGAAGAGGAGGAATCATAATGTAGCACAAGAGTGGCTTTCTGTTTTAATTCTTTCCTTGTCCTTCTCCTCGCCGCCCCGCCCCCGCCCCCCCCGCCCCCCCCCCCCCCCCCCCCCCCCCCCCCCGCCGCCCTGTTTTATTTCTATTACCACTGTGATGATGCCTAGTGTTTTGTATGTTGTTGTTGAATGATGTCCTCAGGCAAAGAATTGCAGTGACTTGAGGCTTCTTCTAGGCTACTGAAAACACTCTTTGAAGAGGGTAGCCTGGGTTATCTTCTCCCAAATCCATTAGTTTTCACTTGACAAAGATGAGCCTCGGTTCTCATTTGTGTGCCTCTTTACCCAGGCATGTGAGATTTTAAAACTTTAACTGAACATCAGGCATTTCACAGATCATGGTAGTATTTCCACACTTTGATATTTCCCTTTTTAGTGTAAAATTAAAACTGCAGAACAGATACTTAGATTTACATTTATCCCTTCAAATATATGTTTATTATACCTACATTTTTTAAACTATTAAAACCTTTTCTTTTAGACCTGTAACCAAACATACCCATTTTTTTTATTTTCCCATTTCTACAAAGAACATCTTTTCTCAGTCTTTAGTACATACTTTTCTTTTTGTGACTGCCTACATTTTGCTAATTAATTTTTCTCTATGTCCTTACGTACTCCCTTATAATAGCTTTCGGATTGGCGAAGCATACTTTCTCTACGCAGTAGTGCTTTATTTTTACCCTGTGATTAGTTAACTTGCATATGTGTTCAGAAATATTCTTCATGTGCTTTCACTCTGTTTTGCTTTTAGTTTTTCTCAGAAAACTCCAGTTTATTTAGAACTTACTGTTACGTATAAGTGAGAGAGCTCCAATTCGTCTGTAATTAGTCCTCCGTTTATAGTAATGTTAAGTGAAAGTGCCAATATTTGCAGACTGTTAAAAGTATGTATTTTTTCAGGGGTACCTAAGGAATCAAAATTTACCAGAGGCTTATAGAAGTAAAATGCGTTCTCTGGTGATGTAGCATTTAAGGGAGCTTTCAGAAATAAGTAAAGCAATGAATGTGAGTACTGTGGAAAGGGAGAAGAATCTCAGTAGACACTGTTACATGGCCACATGGGTTGCAGTGATGCATATTTCAGGAAAAAGAATCTTTAATTCTTAAATTTTCCACTTTTAGGGTCCCAAAATAGTTTCTTGGCTGCTGTAAAGTCCCTTTTCTACAGTTATTGCATCTCTTCTTATTTTGCTAAAGCTCACTTAGAGGAGTATGGGGAGTCATCAGAAACTCGTAATTGCTAAAACAGGACATGTTCCTTTTGGGCAAATGAAAAGTTCTCCTTTCCTATCACTGTTATTCATATACTATAGAGGGTGATTTGAAAACATTTGATTTAAGTGACAGGTACAATAAAATGAACTCCACTCTCCTTGGACACGTGTGCGATCGGCACAAGAGTGAAACTGATGGTACCAGGGAAGCAGATTCTGAGATTTATGGGTGAAGAGACACTGGTTTGTGTCCATTTAGACGTTTTGGTGTTAACCCTGAGAGCAGAGGTACCTCACTTCTCCTCCATATTTGAAGGGGAGTCCTTAGGGAGGTTTTGTGTTAACCCAAGTCACCACCCCATGGGTCTGTGGTGCTGTGTGTTTCCAACAGAGTGATAGTGTGGTCAGGATTCACTAACAGATTTCCAAGGAAGGCAAGCCCAAATGGACTAGAAAGGAGAAACATCCTTATTAGATGGATTTAGGATTCTTATCTTTTATTTTGCAGGGGAAGTAAAGGAAAGGTCTTATTTTCCTTAAAATAGCCACGGAGATGCATACACATTATGTTCTTCAGTGGGCAGCATATTTTCACATAGCAGCATCTCAGATGATGGGGTCCCAGGTGTTTGTTGAGCAAAGAAGAAGCTAGTGAATATGGCAGAGGTCTTCTTAGCTTTGACTTTAAAGCTCGCTCTAGTGCTTGTGCTTTTTTCTGGTAAAGTAGAATTTACAATGTTAATTACCTACCAGTCTGTAAGGAAATTTAAATGTTGCTGGGTGCAGTTCTGAAGTTCCTGTTGCATGAGGGAGGGGTTAGTGAGGGTTTCTTTGAACACCTGTTTTTCTCTTGCTTCTCAGGAGGTAGGCAGGCTGCTGATGTTTTCCACTTGTCCTAGTCCATGAACAAATCATCAAATGATTTATTCCCAGTTTTTATTAAATAGAATTTTATACGACAAAATTACATTTTGATAAGTCAAAGTAACTTATCACTCGTACAGGAAAACAAAATTGATTTGCAGCATAGTTTTGTGAATCTGAACTTTTTTGGGCATTTGGACACACACTGGACATCCTGAGTTCTCTTTCTGCATCCTCACTCAGAAGCATTTTTGCATTCATCTATCACATTCAGGTAGCATATCAGCTGTTAGACAGACCTGAGGTCAGACTTACTCATCTAAAGGAAGAGGTAGTTAAAATGCACATTCATTCATTCTGCATGTAATGTTTTTTAAGAGGTGTAGTGTTTTTTTGTTTTTTTTTTGCGGTACGCGGGCCTCTCACTGTTGTGGCCTCTCCCGTTGCGGAGCACAGGCTCCGGATGCGCAGGCTCAGCGGCCATGGCTCACGGGCCCAGCCGCTCCGCGGCATGTGGGATCTTCCCAGACCGGGGCACAAACTCGTGTCCCCTGCATCGGCAGGCGGACTCTCAACCACTGCGCCACCAGGGAAGCCCAAGAGGTGTAGTTTTAAGCAAGGGGAGTCATCAACATAGAACTATACTGGCAGAGTCCCGCCCTCATGAAGCTTCTATCCTAGTGGGAAGTGACTAAAAAATAAACGAAGAAGTAGCTGAACAAGATAATTTCAGGAAGTACAAATGTTCTGAAGACTAAAGAATGACCCAGTGAGATGGAATGATGGGAGCAGGGCTCCTCTAGAAGGGCTGTGTTTTCTCTGAGCTGGTGACCTTGGGATGAGGTTTGAATGAGCGAGTCAGTCCTGTAGAGATCTTGGGAGGAAGCATTTGAGGAGGAGTAGGCAGCAAATGCAAAGGTGGGAGCATTCTTGGTGTGTCCGAGGGCCTATGCAAACACCAGTGTGGTTGGCCCATCATTCATGAGTTGAGGGAAATAGGCCAAAGCCTCATAGGTCTTCATTAGTGGTCTAGGTTTTACATGCAATGGAAATTGACAAATAGAAAGTTTAGAAAGAAACAAACATAATTATATCATAATTGTGCTAGGCAAATAAGGTGGCGACTTAGGGGGAGTAGAAAGATTAGTTGGAGAAATTTTAATGAAAGTTGATTTTGTGAAGAATTTTAAATAAGGGGGGACAAACAGTGTTTGGACTAGTAGGCTAGGAGCCCTTTAGGAAGACGTGCTCAAGGGCGATGATCCTGGAAATGTGTGTACTTTTGGGGAAGATATAAGGGAGAGGGGAGATGGCTGAGTGTTCTGAAGCTGATACTAGATATTCAACTTAATGTGTCTAAGATTCATTGAAAAGAAGATCGTTTTAATGAGCACAGATAATTGCTAGATGATTTGCATGGGCTCTGTGTGGCACAAGCCCTTTATTTTATTTTTATTTTATCAAAATACATTCTAGTATCCATTTTAGGATACAAGATGTATATTTTTTTACCTTTAAAAATTATTTTTTATTTAAAATCTTCCACAATAGTGGTATTTCTAGGCATGTTACAGCTTACATGTTACCGTAAATAACTGTGTAATTCATTTTTCCTTGATAAATAACGATTTCCTTTTTTTTCTCTCTGGTTAACAAGTTCCAAAGCTTCATAGCAGTGTTCATTCCTGGAAGATGTTTTATCAGATAATGACATTTGGCTCTTGATTTGAGCAGGCCTGAAAGATCTATTACATGAGGCTAGTTTTAAATAAGTTGGCTTAATTAAAATTGTAAATAATCTTATTTTATGATAATGATATCATTCCTGAGACATATTTTTCATGGACAGCTATATGGTGCTATTATACAAAAATGATGCAAAAGTATTTTTTGATAGGACAAGACTTCCTGCTTTATTCTCTTTAGTCAGTACCTCATAGCCTTATTTCTTGATCCATAGAGAACTTGTGTGTATGTTTGTGTGTTTGTGTCTGTGTTTTATCCTCTGTGATCCTTTCCTTATGCAGGATTAAATTGTTTCAGATAGCCTTCTTGTTAGGGACCTAATGAGATTCCTTTCTTGAGGAAAAGAAAAAAATAAGTTAATCTCATATATAAACTGAACTGGGATATGTGTCTTTGAGTCTCAAAGAAAATGCAAAGAGCAAGCAAAAGTGGTAACTATATCTGAAAGTCAGGGAATTTCTGAAAAGTGTCAGCAAAATTTTATCATAATGTATTTTGTATTAATTGCATACAACATTTTAAGGAATAAACTAATTGAATTTGGAACTTGGAATCTACAGTGCCTAGTCAAACTCTGTCATTTTAGAGCTAAGAAAATAAAGAGTTCAGTAATTTTTCTAAGAGCCTGCTACCAGTTAGTAAAAGAACACTATTGGATCCGTGAGTTCTAGCTCCCTACTCTTTATCCCCCACCTCCCAATTTCTCCTTTTTCTTTCTCTTATAAATATAAGCATCTTTACAAGATCAGGGCTGCATTCTAACATTTTTAATTTTGTTGAAATAAGTAGTGCAGATATTTTGTTTTCTGTTCTCCGGAGCTGCAGTCTGTATACAGTCTGTATACCCATATAGATGACTCAATATTTTGCATCTATCCATTGCTTGCTGCCTTTTATGGTGAATGAATGAATGGCTGGCTGGCTGGCTGGCTGGCTGGATGAATGAATGAAAAAAAATCTCAGAATTTCAGGATTAGGGAGAATCCTTCTGAATCTTGAGAAAAATTAAAGTGAGTAGTGTCCTTTTGAAGGTTCTTGCCATCAAAATTGCCAGATAAAGTTATAAATGGATTTTTTAAAGGATTAATCCTTTTAATTAGGGGATGCTAAATCAAAATGAACTAGGAAGGAGAAGTGAGACAACTTAGAATTAAAAAAAAATTTATCTGGTAAATGAAAGAAAATTCCATGAATGTTTACATGTTAAGTGAATATTTATTGAATACCTATTATGTACCTGGCACTGTATGAGACTATGGTTTCTTTTTCTCTCAAAACTGTACTTTATAATACAGATTATTTTATATCCTAATTGTCTCACTTCACAATATATTATGACTATATCTATATCTTTAACTATAGATTTATGAAATCCTTTTTAATGGCTTTATAGTATGCCATTTTATGGATATACCATAGTCTTTTAAGACTGTTCTCCTATGCCAGGGACTTAACCTTTTATTATTATTTTTTTATTGCGGTAAAAAGTGCATAGCATGAGATCTACCCTGTTAACAAATTCTTAGGTGTTAAGTGCAGTATTGTTAATGGTAAGCACAATGTTGTACAGCAGATCTCTTGAACTTTTGCATCTTGCATGACTGAGGCTCTATATCCACTGAGAAAGCAACTGCACTTCCCTGCCCCCACCCAAAGCCTGGTAACCACCATTCTACTTTCTGCTTCTGTTGAGTTTGACCACTTAGATACCACATGTAAATGGAATCATGAAGTATTTGACCTTCTGTGACTAGCTTATTTCACTTAGCATAATGTCCTCAAGGTTCATTCAAGTTGTAGCATGTGACAAGGATGCCTTTTTTTTTTTAAGGCTGAATAATATTTCATTGTATGCATATACCGCTTTCTTCTCTATCCATTCCTCCATTGATTGACATTTAGATTGTTTTCACCTCTTGACTAATGTGAACAATGCTGCAACTATCATAGAATGTAGATATTTCTTTGAGAATCTGTTTTTGATTCTTTTGGTTAAATATTCAGAGATGGAATAGCTGGATCATAAGCTAGTTCTATCTTTAATTTTTGAGGACCATCCATACTATTTCCTTTAGTGGCTGCACCATTTTACATTCCCACCAAAGTGCCCAAGTGTTCAAATTTCTCCACATCAGTGGCAACACTTGTTATGTTCTATTTTTTGTTTTTTTGTTTTGTTTTTATAATGGCCATCCTAATGATGTGAGGTTATATCTCATTGTGGTTTTGATTTGCATTTCCATGATTAGTGATGATGAGCATTATTCATGTACCTGTTGGGCATTTGTATATCATTTTTGAATAAATGTCTACTTAAGTCTTTTGCTCATTTAAAAAATATTAACTTTATTAATTTTTTTTGCTGTTGACTTGTAGGAGTTCCTTATGTATTTTGGATATTAACCCCTTATCAGATATATGGTTTTCCGTTATTTTCTCCCATTCTGTAGGTTGCCTTTTCACTCTGTTGATTGTTTCCTTTGCTGTGAAGATTTTTAGTTTGATGAAGTCCTACTTGTCTATTTTTATTTTGTTGCCAGTGCTTTTGACAACATTTCCAAGAAATCATTGCCAAGACCAGGTTTATGAAGTTTGTCTCCTATGTTTTCTTCTAACAGTTTTATAGTTTCAGATCTTATGTTTAAGTCTTTAATCCATTTCAAGTTGATTTTTGTGTATGATGTAAGATGAGGGTTCACTTTCATTCTTTTGCATGTGGATGTCAGTTTTCCACATCATTTGTTGAAGAGACTGTATTTTCCCTGTTTTGTGGTCTTGATACTCTTTTTGAAGATCATTTGATCATGTATGCATGGTTTTATTTCTGGGCTCTCTCTTCCATTGTCTATATGTCTATGTGTCAATACCATACCGTTTTGATTAATGTAGCTTTGTAATATGTTTTGAAGTTAGGAAGTGTGAGACCTCCAGCTTTGTTCTTTCTCAAAATTGTTTTGGCTATGCGGGGTCCTTTGTAGTTCCATACGAATTTTTTTTATTGGAGTATAATTGCTTTACAATGTTGTGTTAGTTTCTGCTGTACAGTGAAGTGAATCAGCTATATGTATACATATGTCCCCTTCGTCTTGAGCCTCCCTCCCACCCCCCATCCCACCCCTGTAGGTAATCACAGAGCACCGAGCTGAGCTCCTTGTGCTATACAGCAGCTTCCCACTAGCTATCTGTTTTACACATGGTAGTGTATATATGTCAATGCTACTCTCTCACTTTGCCCCACCCTCCCCTTCCCCCACGGTGTCCACAAGTATGTTCTCTATGTCTGTGTCTCTTTTCCTGCCCTGCATATAGATTCATCAGTACCATTTTTCTAGATTCCATATATATGCATTAATATACGATATTTGTTTTTCTGACTTACTTCATTCTGTATGACAGACTCTAGGTTCATCCACATCACTACAAATGACCCAATTTTGTTCCTTTTTATGGCTGAGTAATATTCCATTGTATATATGCACCACATCTTCTTTATCTATTCATCTGTCGATGGACATTTAGGTTGCTTCCATGTCCTGGCTATTGTAAATTGTGCTGCAATGAGCACTGGGGTACATGTATCTTTTTGAATTATGTCTTTCTCAAGGTATATGCCCAGTAGTGGGATTGCTGGGTCATATGGTAGTTCTATTTTTAGTTTTTTAAGGAACCTCCGTGCTGTTCTCCAAAGTGGCTGTATCAATTTACATTCCCACCAACAGTGCAAGAGAGTTTCCTTTTGTCCACACCTCTCCAGCATTTATTGTTTGTAGATTTTTTGATGATGGCCATTCTGACCAGTGCGAGGTAATACCTCACTGTAGTTTTGATTTGCATTTCTCTAATAATTAGTGATGTTGAGCATCTTTTCATGTGTTGTTGGCCATCTGTATGTCTTCACTGGAGAAATGTCTATTTAGGTCTTCCGCCCATTTTTTGATTGGATTGTTTTTGTGATATTGAGCTGCATGAGCTGCTTGTATATTTTGGAGATTAATCCTTTGTCAGTTGCTTCGTTTGCAAATATTTTCTCCCATTCTGAGGGTTGTCTTTTTGGCTTATTTATGGTTTCCTTTGCTGTGCAAAAGCTTTTAAGTTTAATTAAGTCCCACTTATCTATTTTTGTTTTTATTTTCATTAGTCACCTTATCTTGGACAAAGGAGGCAAGAATATACACTGGGGAAATGACAATCTCTTCAATAAGTGATGCTGGGAAAACTGGACAGCTACATGTAGAAGAATGAAATTAGAATACTTCCTAACACCATACACAAAAATAAACTCAAAATGGATTAAAAACCTAAATGTAAGGCCAGACACTGTAAAACTTAGAAGAAAATATAGGCAGAACAGTCTTTGACATAAATCGCAGCAAGATCCTTTTTGATCCACCTCCTGGAGTAATAACATACGAATTTTAGAATTGTTTTTTATTTCTGCAAAGTGTAACATTCAGAGTTCAATAGGGGTTTCATTGACTCAGCAAATCATTTTGGGTAGTATAGACATTTCAATGATATTAAGTCTTCCAATATATGAACACAGACATGTTTCCATTTATTTGTTTTCTTTCATTTCTTTCAGCAAATTTTGTATTTTTCATTATACAAGTCATTCACCTCCTTGGTTAAGTTTATTTCTAAATATTTATTCATTTTTGATGCTATTATAAATGAGAATGTTTTCTTAATTTTTTTGATTGTTCACTGTTAGTGTAGAAACACAACTGTTTCTTCTGTTGATTTTGTATTCTGCCACTTTGTTGTATTTGTTTATTAGTACTAACAGTTTTTTTGTGTGTGTAATCTTTAGGATTTTCTACATATAACGTCATGTAATCTGGACAGAAATACTTCTTTCTTTTCAATTTGGATGCCTTTATTTCTCTTTGTTGCTTAATTGCTTTATTTAGGACTTCCAGTACTATGTTGAATAGAAGTGGCGAGAGTTAGCATCCTTGCCTTGTTCCTGATCTTTGAGGAAAAACTTTTTTTTCATTGTTGAATATGATGCTAGCAGTGGGTTTTTCATATATGGCCTTTATTATGTTGAAGTAATTTCCTTCTGTTTCTAGTTTGCTGAAAACTTTTTGTCATGACAAGGTGTTGAATTTTTTCAAATGGTTTTTCTTTATCGAGATGAATATATGATTTTTATTCCTTTTTCTCTTAATGTTATCATGTTGATTAATTTTTGTTTATTGAATCATCCTTGCCTCCCAGGGATAAATCTCACTTGGTCATGTGTATGATCCATTTAATGTGCTATTAAATTCAGTTTGATAGTATTTTGTTGATGACTTTTGCATCTATATTCATCACAGATATTGGCATATAATTTTCTTTTATTGTAGTATCTTTTTCTGGCTTTGGTATCAGGGTAATGCTGACTCTGTAAAATAAGTTTGGAAATGTCCTTTTCAGTTTTTTCGAAGTGGTTGGGAAAGATTGGTGTTAATTCTTCTTTAAATGTTTGGTAGCATTCATCAGTGAATCCTCTGGGCCTGGGCTTGGGAGCTTTTCAATTACTGATTCAATCTCCTTACTAGTTTAGGTATGTTTAATTTCCTGTTTTTTTCATGACTCAGTCTTTGCAGATTGTTTGTAGCAATTTATTCATTTCTTCTAGGTTATCCAATTTGTTGGGTATAATTGTTTATCATAGTCTCTTATAATCATTTTTGTGTCTGTGGCATTGGTTGTAACGTCTCCTCTTTCATTTCTGATTTTATTTATTTGAGGCTTCTTACTTTTTTCTTAGTCAATTAGCTAAAAGGTTTGTCAATTTTGTTTATCTTTTCAAAACACCAACTCTTATTTTTGCTGATTTTTTCTGTTTTTCTATTCTCTATTTTGCTTATTTCTGCTCTGATCTTTATTATTTCTGTCCGTCTGTTAATATCGAGCTTTGTTTTTTCTAGTTTCTTGAGGTATCAAGTTAGGTTCTTTATTTGAGAGCTTTCTTTTTTCATAAAGATGTTTACCACTATTGACTTCCCTCTTAGTACTGCTTTTGCTGCATTCCATATGCTTTGTTATGTGTGTGTTCATTTTTATTTGGCTCAAGATATTTTCTGATTTCCCTTTTGATTCTTCCTTGAACCATTCGTTGTTCGGGAGTATGTTGTTTAATTTCCACAATTTGTGAATTTTCTAGTTTTTTTTCTGCTACTGATCTCTAGTTTCATTCCATTTTAGTTGACAAAGATACTTGGTATGATTTCAGCCTTCTTAAATTTTGTTAAAACCTTTTTTGTGACCTAACGTGTGATCTTTCCTGGAGAAGGTTCTGTGGGCACTTGAGAAAAATATGTATTCTGCTGCAATTGAGGGGCATGTCTGTTAGGTTCTTTGGTTTATAGTGTTGTTCATGTCCTCTGTTTCCTTACTGATCTTCTGTCTGGATGCTCAATCAGTTATTGAAAGTGGGGCATTGAATTCTACTACTATAATTGTGGTTGCTGTTTATTTCTCCCTTTAGTTACGTCAATGTTTGTTTCATGTATTTGGATGCCCTGATGTTAGATTCATACATACTTATAACTGTTATATCTAACTGGTGAATTAACCCTTTTATCATTATATAATATCCTTATTTGTCTCTTGTTACAGTTTTTGACTTAAAGTCTATTGTTCTATATAAGTATGGCCACCCCTACTCTCTTTACCATTCACGAGAGAATATTTTTCTATTAATTTTCGGTCTATGTATCACCTTAAATCTAAACTAGTTTCTTGTAGACAGCATATTGTTGAATCTCTTTTTTTAAAAAAAGACAATTCAGCCACTCTACATCTCAGGCGAGAACTTACTATTACTGTTTTGTTCATTGCTTTCTGTTTGTCTTGTAGCTTTTTGTCACTCTTTCCTCTTTGCTGTCTTTTTTTTGCTGATTTTTTTTGATGATGTTTTGATTTCTTTTTTTCTTTTGTATATCTTCTATACATATTTTCTTTGTAGTTTCTATGGGGCTTGTACAAAACATCTTATAGTTATAATAGTCTATTTGAGGGTGATAACAACAACCTCAATTATGTACCAATACTCTACTCTTTTACTTCTTCTCACACACACATGCTTTATATATTGATGTCACAAATTACATCTTTTTTATTTTGCGTGCATTAACATTTTTGTGGTTATAGTTATTTTTGTACTCTTGTATTTTAACTTCTATATCAGAATTAAAATAATTATGCACCACCTTCAAATATTCTATATTTGTTTATATATTTACCTTTAAGAGTGAAGTTTATACTTTTATGTGCTTTCTTGTTGCTCTCTAACATCCTTTCATTTCAACGTGAAAGACTCCATTAACATTTCTTGTAAGGCAGCCTGAGTGGTAATGAACTCCATTAATTTTTGTTTAATCTGGCAAAGTCTTTATTTATCTTTCATTTTTGAAGGACAGTTTTACCAGATATAGTGTACCTGGGTGGCATTTTTTTCTTTTAGCACTTTGAATATATTTTTCTGCCCTGCAGGTTTTCTGCTGAGAAATCTACTAGTCTTATGTGTGGTCCCTTGTATGTGATAAGTTACTTTTCTCTTGCTGCTTTCAAAATTCTCCCTTTGTCTTTGACTTTTGACAATTGGATTATATGTCTCTGGATGGGGACTTCTTTGGATTCACCCTGTTGAGAATCTTTTGGGCGGCTTGAATCTGTATGTTTATTGTCTTCCCCAGAATTGGGATGTTTTTGGCCATTATTTATTCAAATAAGCTCTCTGCCTCTTTCTTCCTTCTACTTCTGGGTCTTTGGATGTATACTGGTCTGCTTGATGGTGGTCCCTAAATCCCTTAGGCTCTCTTTACTCTTTTTTTTTTTTTTTTTTTTTGCCACATTGCACAGCTTGCAGGATCTTAGTTCCCTGACCAGGCCCCAGCAGTGAAAGCACCCAGTAGTAACTACTGGGCCACCAGAGAATTCCCTCTCTTTACTCTTTTTCATTCTTTTTCTTTTTGTTCTTCTGCCTGGATAATTTCAAATCTCTTGTCTTTCTATTCCCTGATTCTTTTTTTCCGCTTGATTGGGTCTGGTGTTGAATGCTTCTAGAGAATTTTCCATTCAGTTATTGTATTCTTTGGCTCCAAAATTTCTGTTTGGTTCTTTTTTATACTTTCTTTTTGTGCACTTTCTCATTTTGTTCATGCATTGTTTTCCTTAGCTCACTGATCATCTTTATGATAGTTATTTAGTATTCCTTGAGGTAATTCATATACCTTTGTTTCTTTAGTGTTCGTTTCTGGGGATTTATGTTGTTCTGTTGATCGAGCCATGCTTCCCTGTTTCTTTGTGTGTGGTGTTATTTTGTGTTGTCATCTACACGTTTGGAAAAACAGCCACCTCTCTCATTCTTTACAGACTGATTATGTACAGGAAAAGACTTTCACCAGTCTGCCCAGCATGAGATTTGGTGGGCCTTCAAACCTTTTCTGTGGTTACATACTCTCTGGACTTATGCATATAAATTTCCAATTAGATGGATTTGTCTGTTTGTAATCTCTTGCTACCTCTGGAATCTAGTACTGCAGGTTTTCTAGAGCTATTGCAAGCCTTCCAGGTCTCTTTTATTCTCAGTGGTCCTAATGTTTCTAGAATATGCTGCATCCCATCAGTGCTTTGAGTTGGATGAGATAGAAACCAGTCCTTTGGGTAGCCAGTCCCCAAAAGCTGGAGTGTCAGACACATGCTCCACTCTTTTCTGTTCCCTGAGGGAGACAGCGTTAAGCTGTAATAGACTCTGTCACCTGTATCATGCATCCTTTGAGGCAGAAGCAAGCTGCAAGCTGCCCAGCTCACTTTGGTTCTCAGTGTCCTCCAGGCAGCTAGAGTGTACGGAGTCCTGTAAGTGCTCTAAGATAGGCAAGACAGAAATCTGTCCCTTGGGTGGTACCCCAAAATCCAGAACATTAGATGCATGTTCCAGTTTCTTTCCTCTCTAAGCAGAAGCCAGAGGCTGGGTTTTCTTCCAGTTGCACCACACTGAACTAGCGAGTGCCATGAATTTTTCTACGAGCTTTGATGTGGTTGGTTTCATGCTCATTTTGAGGTTTAGGAGCCTCTTAACTGATTTCTGGATCTCTCACTAAGGGAACTAGTCTGTGCATTGTTGAATTGGTACCTCTTTCTGGGGGAGGGGGAGAGGGTCTTGAGATTTCTATTTCACCACCTTGCTGATGTCACCCCACTTGAAGCCATGGACTTTAAAGCCATGAACAACTCAAGTAAGATTTTTATAATTATAGCAGCAATAAATAAGTAAACTAATAAACATATAAGGTAATTACAAATGAAAAACCACAATTCTAAGTGTTTTGAAAAAATAGAGAGTCACTGCCTGGACTAATTAAATTGGCAGATCAGGGAACTCAGATATTTTAGCATGGATCAGGAAGGTAATAAATAGCTGTACATAGACATGTGAATAACTGGAGGAAGGCATTCCAGGTAGAGAGGAGAGCAAAAGCAGAGGCCCAGAGGTAGGCACATTCTTGGGAGAGGCCATCTGGTTACAGGGGATGAATGAAGGGGAAATTTATATTTAAAAAGGTTAGAGGAGTAACAGGGGTTCAGATCGTATAGGGCCTTGTAAATTGGTGTTTGGGATCTTAGATTTTACTCAGAGTGAGTTGCAGGACCATGAAAGGACTTGGAGCAGAGCAGGGACATGATCTAACTTGTAACTTAAAGGGATCACTGCGGTTGCCCTGTGAGGAGGAGAATGTAGGTGGATGAAGTTGAGAATCCACTGCAAGAGCCCAGTAGGGAGACAGTGGTGGCCTGGGTGAGGACAGAAGCAGTGAATGTGATGAGATGTGGTCAAATTGGGATCTTTTGAGGGTAAAGCTAACAGAATTTGATGTGAGTTGTGAGAGAAAGAAGTCTAGGATGATTCATAGGTTTGGGGCCTGAGGGAACTAGAAAAATAAAGTTGCCAACTATTGAGATGGGAAGAACTCATGTGGAACAGTTTCAGGAAGGAGCTTAGGAGTTCAATTTGGCATATGATTGGTTTGAACTGCCTTTCAGACCTCCAAGCAGGGAACAGTCCAGGATGAAGAATACCTTTGGGAGTTATCAGCATATTGACAATATTTAAAGCCTTGAGTTTAAATAAAATCACCTAAGAGTGTGGATGGATAGAGAACAGAACCATGGGCTCAAAGGTGAGGGGGATGAAACAGCAGTCAGGGAGATTGGAGGAAAGCTAGAGTGTCGTGTTCTGTGAGCTAAGACATGTTGCCAGTGGGGAGAGATTAGCTGTGTCAAATGCTACTGCAAAGTCTTACTCTCTTTACCATGACCTGTAATGTGCAATTAGTACTCTAGTCAGTCAGCTCATGTTAGTGATTTTATATGTACTTAGAAATCAGTAAGCACAGCATATGCCACAAATAATTCTTGAACGGTTAGCATTATGCTAGACATATAGGCCATATGTGACACAAAGAGATAAGACAAGGCCTGATGATCATTTGGGATACATTATATACATGTGGACAAAATAAACAAGATGTTCACCCAGCTTCAAACTTATGAATGGACTATTTTTTTAAAAAATTCATTTATAAATATATTTACTACTGGGAACTTTCAAAGTGTTATCACATAGAAATAATATTATAAATAATAACTATGTCTAAAGCTAGGCAACCAAAAATGTAATACAGCTAAACAGTAACACCAAGACCTGTGACTGATTTTCCAGGTTATTTTATTATTGTTTTTACTTACTTTGAACTAGTGATCCATTTAGATTCTCTATGCCTCAGCTTTTGTGGAAGATAAATTACATGTATCTGATTCCTGTCAAATGATACCATTACTGATAGTGGTCACAGGGTTATTTTTGTGAGATGGTGAAGCACCTCAGGTCTTAAACTGCTGGTTCCCAATAGTTACTTAAGGAGAGGTAGCTGTCTAGAGGACATACAGTCGATGCACAGCAGGTGATTAAACATGGAAAAGTGAGTGAGGCTCAGGTGTATTCAGTCATCTCTTGATGCCAGCACTCTTGCCCCTCCCATGCCCCCTCTGGATCCTCAAGAGACTCTGTGTTGCTTTACTGTGACTTTTCTTTCCTCTCTCTCTCTGCCCAGTTTAAACATAGCCCATCCTGCTCATTCTACCAGCATAAACACATTCTTGATTTGAGGAAGTCTGCGGGCAGGAGAAGTGAAGATCACTAAGGATGGTTAGCCCATCTTGGTACCTTTCCAGGCATTAGACCCATCCTCCAGCAGAGACTGCCCTGCTAATGGCATCTTCACATTTTCGGCCTCTGAGCAGAGGAGATTCTCTAGTCTTGTGCTTATCATGTAGATTTTGGGGGCATCTTTCATTTCACAGGTTGCTGTGCTCTGAAATGCTCTTGGGATTGGTATCTTTGTGTGAATGAAGATGAACAATGCTGCATATGTGAATGACGAATGTAGAAAACATGAGGAAAGATGTCAGGCTCGTTTTCAGTGCTGAAGTGTGGTGTGACACTCTTAAGTCAGGCTGAGAGGTGCCCAAGGGAAGGATTTAATTGCATTTTTGTGCAGTAGCTACTGGACAGGTGTCAAAGGGTAGCTCAGTCATTCCAGTTGGCTTGAAAAAGTATAAGAAATTCTATCAGGTTCCTATTTTTCAACAAAATGGATTTCAACCAGTTCAGATTTGCTGTAACTAGTAAGTATATGGGTGTGTAATTGAGAAAGATGGGGGAAACTTGGAGTTTTAAAAGCTAAGAAGCTAAGACAGGATGAGTACGAATCACTGCATTTTGGAAAGTTATTCATATATTGTTTTTTCTGTCTTGATTCTGTGACCTTAAGAGCCAAGAAATATAAACATATTAAGCAGTTTTGCATGACTTCCTTTTCTCTGCATAATGTTAGCAAGTCATTAGTAAATTTACTCTGCAGTGTATTAAGAAATTTTACCTGGATCCCCAAAGCACAAACATTTCTTGTAGGTTTATTAATGGCAATGAGTCAATTCAGCTGCAGTGAGAAATACGTAAATTTTACGGGGCCTGAGAACTGTTTATCAGAATATTATTGGAATGTTTTAGTATTGTGATATTTTGCCTTTATTGGTGACTAATTTGGGGTGTGGGAAGTTTGGTTTACCTTCAATACAACTGGGGTTAACAGCTTACTTTGTTGGTTGTGAGTGTGTATACAGACCATAAGATTTTCAATCCTTGTCGTGATCTTTTACTATATATTCAGGAAAGGCAGGAAAAAATATTCACTTGTTTTCAAAACCTCTAATAAAAACGAGATTGCCTTTCTGTGGAAACCTGAATAGTTTCCCTAACTATTTCCCCTATGATTAATTTTATATTGGTATAAAGCATATGTTTGTTCAAACTGGTATCTGTTATGGAAGTATACACTTAAGTGTATTGGAAAATCAAATGAGTAGAAACCAGTGACATTCTATTGAAAAGGCCAACAGAATCTCCAAATTTGGGAATTCTATGGATGCGTGAAATTGACACTGTAAAAATCCCTTTGTTCTATTTTGGGCTATTTTGTCTTCTCATCAGTTTAGAACTTTAGGCCTTAAAAACGGAGCATGAATAAATGTTGGTTAGTGTGGTGTGCCTGGGCAAACTGGTGTAAAAATATTGCCTAGTGCTATGTCTCCTTGATCTCACTTTTCCACCTACTCAAATCCTATTTTAAGGATAACTTCTTTCAAAAGAACTTCCTAGACAGAGTGACTATAACTGGCTAAGTTCCTATCTTATTCTTCCAGAACTGTCTCTTTGTTATCTAAACAGCCTTGATCTTTTTTCTCTTCTACTTGCCCTTTTGTTTCTTTCTGACTTCTTGTTCTATCTCCTTCTCTCTCCAAAGTTTCCTCTACCTTTATTAACCTCTCCCCACCCCCAACTTATGCTGAGATGAGGTGGATGGATAGAAATGAACATTCTGATAGAATATTAATACACAGTGTAATAATATGGAACTTAGGAAAATTCATGGAAAATAGCACAGCTGTGGGAATGCAGGTTTCAGTCTGCTTGCTTTACATGGATCTTCTTTGGCTCCTTCTGAGTTGCAAGGACTCAGTGGTCTTGACCATGTTTTATCCTTTCTACAGCGCAGTGTCGTTTCATACAGGCCTCAAAGAATAACAGAATTTCACTGTTTCCAGTTTGATCCTTGTCTGATGTATAAATCATCTCTATAATCACCTTGCAAATGGTCACTTGATCTTGGATTCTGTTATACAAATTCATTTAATGATAGAAGAGTGGTATGTAAACTATTTTACATGTAGCTACTCAGCGAGATATTGATGACTTCAAAATGCCTTAGAACAGGGCTTCCCTGGTGGCGCAGTGGTTGAGAGTCCGCCTGCCGATGCAGGGGACACGGGTTCGTGCCCCGGTGCGGGAAGATCCCACATGCCGCGGAGCAGCTGGGCCCGTGAGCCATGGCCGCTGAGCCTGCGCATCTGGAGCCTGTGCTCCGCAACGGGAGAGGCCACAACAGTGAGAGGCCTGCGTACCGCAAAAAAAAAAAAAAAAAAAAAAAGCCTTAGAACATGCTTATGTTAGATGAAAATAGTTGAAAGCACATTTATTATGATAACTATTAAAACCAAAAATTGAATATATGCATGTTGTAAAAACTGTTTTAGGAACTGCAAGTGATTTTTTTTAATTCTTATTTTTCCAAATGTTCTATATATATATATATATATATATTACTGTCATGATTAATAAAAGCTTCCAGAGTGGATAAAACAGGGAAGGTGACCCTCATACCCTGTGGTGTGTCTCTTGCTTCTGGCCCTGGTGATAACATCCACCTTCAGCTCTCTGTTGGTTCCGACTTTGGATTTTAAGCTTTTGTTTCTACTAATAGGAAATAAATTTACACTTTCAAAAGAGCAAGAAAAAAGCTGTACACTTCATTAGTCTGTATAAAAATAGCTTTGACATGCCATAGCATTATCCCTAAATAGAAGGGAAGTCTTGGGAAGGTAAGCGAGATGATTACTTTTAGAGGTGCTTTCTAAAATCTGGTATGTGGAAACTGCTTCCTGTAGGTAATACTATCCTTTCTAAGCTATAGGAATTAAACTTTTTGTGTTTTTTTACAAAAAGGATTCTTCTTTGTAAGAAGTTTCTAATTAATGTGTGGTTAAACTTAGGTCATGCATTATTTGGAAACACACTCTAAGGACTTTGAAAGCCTATTTTAGAAGATAGGAAATGTGTTTTGACTCAAATTGTTTCCAACAAAGGCAAAACATTAAAAATGTACTGCATATTACCT
The DNA here is from genome assembly GCF_011762595.2 of Tursiops truncatus. NCBI lineage: Eukaryota > Metazoa > Chordata > Mammalia > Artiodactyla > Delphinidae > Tursiops > Tursiops truncatus. The sequence goes on from NC_047034.1 coordinate 42,942,021, forward strand.
TTCGGACTTAAAAGATATACTCTGGGGAAACCTTGAAAACTTCCTTCTTTACCAGACTCTAAATATAGAATAATGTAATCACCTGTGTTCTGTATAAAATATGCAAATGTACTGCTCCATCACTTTTCTACACATGAAATCAGAAATATATCTTTTTTTTGGGGGGCCTCTCACTGTTGTGGCCTCTCCCGTTGCGGAGCACAGGCTCAGCGGCCATGGCTCACAGGCCTAGCCGCTCCGCGGCATGTGAGATCTTCCCGGACCGGGGCACGAACCCGTGTTCCCTGCATCGACAGGTGGACTCTCAACCATTGTGCCACCAGGGAAGCCCAGAAATACATATTTTAAAAAGGAAAAGATTATTGATGTTAGATTTAGAAATATGACCTTTGTCAATACTTATTACAGTTCATTTAATTGTGGAATAAAATTTGGGGATTTATTTTTCTATTTTGGATTTATGTAGCTGCCTCTAATTTTCCTAGACCAAAAAAAAAAAAAAAACCAAAAAAAAATGCCATCTCTGTATAACTATAGAATTTCTGAAAAACTAAGTTCATTTATCAAACAGGAGGCTAGAATGTATGAAATATCGGATATCAAATGATGAATATACAAATTTAATTCTACCAAGTGTAATCATCTTAAATAGTAGATAATAGCCCTTGATTTCTGAGATACGTGCAAATGTTGGACATAACTTGAATTTCCAATAAGGATGCAGTGGTTAGTCCATGTTTTCTCACAAAAGCAATCTCAACCATACAGGGTTTTACTTAAACTAACACATATATGTCCTTCACTGTAAGCAAGACAATAGTAGATTAATTTGCTATAAACAGTTTCTGGCTTATGGGCATTGACTTTATTTTTTAAATTTTATTATACTTTTTAACATCTTTATTGGAGTATAATCTCTTTACAGTGTTGTGTTAGTTTCTGCTGTATAACAAAGTAAATCAACTATATGTATACATATATCCCCATATCCCCTCCCTCTTGCGTCTCCCTCCCACCCTCCCTATCCCACCCCTCTAGGTGGTCACGAAGCACAGAGCTGATCTCCCTGTGCTATGTGGCTGCTTCCCACTAGCTATCTATTTTACATTTGGTAGTGCATATATGTCCATGCCACTCTCTCACTTCGTCCCAGCTTACTCTTGCCCCTCCCCGTGTCCTAAAGTCCATTCGTTACATCTGCATCTTTACTCCTCTCTTGCCCCTAGGTTCTTCAGAACTGTTGTTTTATTTTTTTTTTTTAGATTCTATATACACGTGTTAGCATACAGCATTTGTTTTTCTCTTTCTGACTTACTTCACTCTGTATGACAGACTCTACGTCCATCCACCTCACTACAAATAACTCAATTTCATTTTTTTTAAGGCTGAGTAATATTCCATTGTATGTATGTGCCACATCGTCTTTATCCATTCATCTGTTGATGGACACTTAGGTTGCTTCCATGTCCTGGCTATTGTAAATAGAGGTGCAAGAACATTGTGGTACATGACTCTTTTTGAATTATGGTTTTCTCAGGGTATATGCCCAGTAGTGGGATTGCTGTTAGTTCTATTTTTAGTCTTTTAAGGAACCTCCATACTGTTCTCCATAGTGGCTGTATCAATTTACATTCCCACCAACAGTGCAAGAGGGTTCCCTTTTCTCCACACTCTCTCCAGCATTTGTTGTTTGTAGATTTTTTGATGATGGCCATTCTGACCAGTGTGAGGCGACACCTCACTGTAGTTTTGATTTGCATTTCTCTAATAATTAGTGATGTTGAGTGTCCTTTCATGTGTTTGTTGGCAATCTGTATATCTTCTTTGGAGAAATGTCTGTTTAGGTCTTCTGCCCATTTGTGGATTGGGTTTTTTTTTTTTCCCTTTGCAGTATGTGGGCCTCTCACTGTTGTGGCCTCTCCCGCTGCGGACTACAGGCTCCGGATGCGCAGGCCCAGCGGCCATGGCTACGAGCCCAGCTGCTCTGTGGCATGCAGGATCCTCCCGGACCAGGGCATGAACCCGTGTTCCCCGCATCGGCAGGCAGAATCCCAATCACTGCGCCACCAGGAAAGCCCCGGTTGTTTGGTTTATTTTGATATTGAGCTGCATGAGCTGCTTGTAAATTTTGGAGATTAATCCCTTGTCAGTTGCTTCATTCGCAAATATCTTCTCGCATTCTGAGGGTTGTCTTTTTGTCTTGCTTATGGTTTCCTTTCCTGTGCAAAAGCTTTTAAGTTTCATTAGGTCCCATTTGTTTATTTTTGTTTTTATTTCCTTTTCTCTAGGAAGTGGGTCAAAAATGATCTTGCTGTGATTTTTTAATTTTTATTTTTATTTTTTTTTTGCGGTACACGGGCCTCTCACTGTTTTGGCATCTCCTGTTGTGGAGCACAGGCTCCGGACACGCAGGCTCAGCAGCCATGGCTCACGGGCCCAGCCGCTCCGCAGCACGTGGAATCCTCCAGGACAGGGGCATGAACCCATTCCCCTGCATCGGCATGTGGACTCTCAACCACTGCGCCACCAGGGAAGCCGCTTGCTGTGATTTATGTCATAGAGTGCTCTGCCTATGTTTTCCTCTAAGAGTTTTATAGTGCCTGGCCTTACATTTAGGTCTTTAATCCATTTTGAGTTTATTTTTGTGTATGGTGTTAGGGAGTGTTCTAATTTCATTCTTTTACATGAAGCTGTCCAGTTTTCCCAGCACCACTTATTGAAGAGGCTGCCTTTTCTCCATTGTATATTCTTGCCTCCTTTATCAAAGATGAGGTGACCATACGTGTGTGGCTTTATCTCTGGGCTTTCTATCCATTGGTCTATATTTCTGTTTTTGTGCCAGTACCATACTGTTTTGATTTCTGTAGCTTTGTAGTATAGTCTGAAGTCAGGGAGCTGGAGGAATAGGAAGTCTAATTCCTCCAGCTCCATTTTTCTTTCTCAAGATTGCTTTGGTATTCGGGGTCTTTTGTGTTTGCATAGAAGTTGTGAAAATTTTTGTTCTAGTTTTGTGAAAAATGCTGTTGGTAGTTTGATAGGGATTGCACTGAATCTGTAGATTGCTTTGGGTAGTATAGTCATTTTCACAATGTTGATTCTTCCAATCCAAGAACATGGTATATCTCTCCATCTGTTTGTATCATCTTTAATTTCTTTCATCATGTCTTATAGTTTTCTGCATACAAGTCTTTTGTCTCCTTATGTAGGTTTAAGCCTAGGTATTTTACTCTTTTTTGTTGCAATGGTAAATGGGAGTGTTTCCTTAATTTCTCTTTCAGATTTTTCATCATTAGTGTATAGGAATGCAGGAGATTTCTGTGCATTAATTTTGTTCCCTGCTACTTTACCAACTTCATTGATTAGCTCAAATAGTTTTCTGGTAGCATCTTTAGGATTCTCCTTGTACAGTATCATGTCATCTGCAAACAGTGACAGCTTTACTTCTTCTTTTCCAATTTGTGTTCCTTTTATTTCTTTTTCTTCTCTGATTGCTGTGCCTAAAACTTCCAAAACTATGTTGAATAATAGCGATGAGAGTGGACAATCTTGTCTTGTTCCTGATCTTAGAGGAAATGGTTTCAGTTTTTCACCATTGAGAACAATGTTGGCTGTGGGTTTGTCATATATGGCCTTTATTATGTTGAGGTAAGTTTCCTCTATGCCTGCTTTCTGGAGGGTTTTTATCATAAATGGGTGTTGAATTTTGTCAAAAGCTTTTTCTGCATCTATTAAGATGATCATATGATGTTTATCCTTCAATTTGTTAATATGGTGTATCACATTGATTGATTTGCATATATTGAAGAATCCTTGCATTCCTGGGATAAACCCCACTTGATCATGGTGTATGATCCTTTTAATATGCTTTTGGATTCTGTTTGCTAGTATTTTGTTGAGGATTTTTGCATCTATGTTCATCAGTGATATTGGCCTGAAGTTTTCTTTCCTTGTGACATCTTTGTCTGGTTTTTGTATCAGGGTGATGGTAGCCTTGTAGAATGAGTTGGGGAGTGTTCCTCTCTCTGCTATATTTTGAAAGAGTTTGAGAAGGATAGGTGTTAGCTCTTCTCTAAATGTTCGATAGAATTCACCTGTGAAACCATCTTGTCCTGGGCTTTTGTTTGTTGGAAGATTTTTGATCACAGTCTCAATTTCAGTGCTTGTGATTGGTCTGTTTATATTTTCTATTTCTTCCTGGCTCAGTCTCAGAAGGTTGTGCTTTTCTAAGAATTTGTCCATTTCTTCCACGTTGTCCATTTTATTGGCATATAGTCGCTTGTAGTAGTCTCTCATGAGCATTTGTATTTCTGCAGTGTCAGTTGTTACTTCTCCTTTTTCATTTCTCATTCTGTTGATTTGAGTCTTCTTTTTTTTCTTGGTGAGTCTGGCTAATGGTCTATCAATTTTGTTTTTCTTCTCATAGAACCAGCTTTTAGCATTATTGATCTTTGCTATCATTTCCTTCCTTTCTTTTTCATTTATTTCTGATCTTTATGATTTCTTCTGCTAAGTTTGGGGTTTTTTTGTTCTTCTGTGTCTAATTGCTTGAGATGTAAATTTCGGTTGTTTATTTGCAATGTTTCTTGTTTCTTGAGGTATGATTGTATTGCTATAAACTTCCCTCTTAGAACTGCTTTTCCTGCATCCCATAGGTTTTGGGTCATCGTGTTTTCACTGTCATTTGTTTCTAGGTATTTTTTGATTTCCTCTTTGATTTCTTCAGTGATCTCTTGGTTATTTAGTAGTGTATTGTTTAGCCTCCATGTGTTTGTATTTTTTACAGTTTTTTTCCTGTAATTGATATCTAGTCTCATAGCATTGTAGTCAGAAAAGATACTTGGTATAATTTCAGTTTTCTTAAATATACTGAGGCTTGTTTTGTGGCCTAGTGTGTGAACCCTCCTGTGGAATGTTCCATGTGCACTTGAAAAGAATTTGTGGCTACACAGCTCAGGAGAAAATGGAGAAAAAGAAAGAAAGAAAAATAAATATATAAAATAAAATTAGGTAAATAAAGTTATTTAAATATTAAAAACCATTTAAATAAAAAAATGTAAAAGTAATTAAAAAAAACAGAAGAGAGCAACTAAACCAATAAGCAAATACAGCAATGATAAGAAGCACTAAAAGCCTGGTGGCACAGTGGTTGAGAGTCTGCCTGCCGATGCTGGGGACATGGGTTGGTGCCCTGGTCCAGGAGGATCCCACATGCCGTGGAGCGGCTGGGCCCGTGAGCCATGGCCGCTGGTCCTGTGCTCCGCGACGGGAGAGGCCACAACAGTGAGAGGCCCGCGTACCACAAAAACAAACAAACAAAAACGAAACAAAACAAAAGAAACTATACTAAGGTTAATATAAAAATCGAAAGTAGTCAGTCACATACAGCAAATCCCAAGTCTACAGTTGCTCCCAAAGTCCACCGCAGCAATTTTGGCATGATTCGTTGTCTATTCAGGTATTCCACAGGTGCAGGGAACATCAAGTTGATTGTGGAGATTTAATCCACTGTTCCTGAGGCTGCAAAGAGAAATTTCCCTTTGTCTTCTTTGTTTGTACATCTCCTGGGGCTCAGCTTTGGATTTGGCCCTGCCTCTGCATGTAGATCGCCCTCTGGCATCTGTTCTTCGCCCAGAACGGAGGGGGTTTAAGGCGCAGCTTATTAGGGGACTCTGGCTCACTCAGGCCGGGGAAGGGAGGGGTACGGAATGCAGGGTGAGCCTGCGGCCACAGAGGCCAGCGTGACGTTGCAACAACCTGAGGTCTGCCATGTGTTTTCCCGGGGAAGTTGTCCCTGGATCACGGGACCCTGGCAGGGGTGGGCTGCACAGGCTCCCGGGAGAGTGTGGGGATAGTGACCTGTGCTGGCACATAGGCTTCTTGGTGGCTGCAGCAGCAGCCTTAGCGTCTCATGCCCGTCTCTGGTGTCTGCGCTGATAGCTGCGGCTCGCGCCTGTCTCTGGAGCTCATTTAGGCGGTGCTCTGAATCCCCACTCTTCACGCACCCCAAAACAATGGTCTCTTGCCTCTTAGGCATGTCCGGACTTTTCCTGGACTCCCTCCTGGCTAGCTGTGGCACACTAGCCCCCTTCAGGCTGTGTTCACCCATCCAACCCCAGTCTTTCCCTGGGCTCTGATCTCCAAAGCCTGAGCCTCACCTCCCAGCCCCCAGCTGGTGAGCAGACAGGCCTCTCAGGCTGGTGAATGCTGGTTGGCACCGATCCTCTCTGCGGGAATCTCTCTGCTTTGCCCTCTGCACCCCTGTTGTTGCGCTCTCCTCCGTGGCTCTGAAGTTTCCCCCCGCCACCGCCCGTCTCCGCCAGTGAAGGGGCTTCCTAGCGTGTGGAAACTTTTCCTCCTTCACAGCTCCCTCCCAGAGGTGCAGGTCCCATCCCTATTATTATTTTTATTTTTTTTGTTTTGCGGTATGCGGGCCTGTCACTGTTGTGGCCTCTCCCGTTGCGGAGCACAGGCTCCGGACGTGCAGGCTCAGCGGCCGTGGCTCACGGGCCCAGCCGCTCCGCGGCATGTGGGATCCTCCCGGACCGGGGCACGAACCCGTGTCCCCTGCATCGGCAGGCAGACTTTCAACCACTGCGCCACCAGGGAAGCCCCCATCCCTATTCTTTTGTCCCTGTTTTTTCTTTTTTCTTTTGCCCTACCAAGGTACGTGGGGAGTTTCTTGCCTTTTGGGAGGTCTGAGGTCTTCTGTCAGCGTTCAGTAGGTGTTCTGTAGGAGTTGTTCCCCATGCAGATGTATTTTTGATGTATTTGTTGGGAGGAAATTGATCTCCACGTCTTACTCCTCCGCCATCTTGAAGGTCCTCCTCGTATTAACTTTAATTCTGCAGTAATAAGTGTTAACAACTTAGTGAAAGTTAGCATGTTTTTACAGTGTTAATGAAAACATGAATACCATTCTCTTGTATGCTACTATGGAATTGCTATTTTATAGGCCAAAAAGTGCTGGGATATTGGCTGTTTTACATGGTTCAACCAGTATTATCATTAGCTGAGAGCTGCTACTGGAATATTTTTGTGGGGTGGTATGTGTTTAGGAAGTTGTTTGCTTCCTCGTTAGATTGTCAACAGGCCCAGTTGATGCTCTGATGGATATATTTGACAGAAATATTATCTCATGCAAGGAAGCCTATGGCACTGCTTTAGTCTCCAGAATACCAAGAAAGGACACAAATGTGAAGAAGATGGTTTTGGTTTCTGGGGACTTTTTCTCAGTGGTACAAAGGATGTTATGGGCCGCCTTTTTATGTAAGTTTGCAATGAGGCCCTGTAATGCTACTTCTTGGCTGAACTTAATTTAATATGTGTAATGGCCCAAGAAGCAGCCCCAGTGATTAGGATACAATATGTCACTGACATTAGAAGAGAAGCTGCTTATGCAAAAGGTGTCTATAAATAACATTTAAGACAAATATGTTTGGCTAATAAAGATTTTCTGAAAAGCACCTAGGAAATGGATAAACAAATGTGACGACTCATTGATTCAAATATGCCGATCGAGGTTGCCTAGGATCTCCCAGTGCTGTATTTGGATTCTGAGCCTGTAAGAGTAAGGGCCATCTTGAAATACTCTCTGGTTTTATTAGCAGCGCTTTTCAGAGCAGTTCACATCATCTGGCATTAAGTAATCATGATGTTGCTGCATAGCCAGAAGGTTAAGGCAAAGATGCGTAAGGATCCTGCAGCCTTTAGCAACGGTCCTCAAACATTGCTGCATATTATTGATGGTTGATGATGATTTTTTGTGGTGTAACAATAAATAGCAATGATACCTACATAACATCTTCCCCCAAAGTCATTTGCCAATAAGAGCATCATTATTTTGCTTTCCTTATTATGCATTCTTCAAGTCAAGATAGTCTTGTTTATATGGTTGAAATGGTCAGATGCAGTGTTGTGAATGTGTGATTTGACTTCTTTCCTAAAGGCTCGCCTCCACTCAGGATGAAATTAGTTCTTCCACAAGGAAATAGTGACCAAAAAAGATACAAAATTGTGTCTTACAGAAATTTGTCAAGAGAATACTTGTTCCCCTTTGAGGAACTGTATAATTATACAGATATCAGTATAATTATAATTGGATTTAGCTACTGTATCAAGTTATTTGGAATAAGGTCCTTTTTCAGAGGAGAAGAAATGAGATCAGTCTTAAATATCCAGTTAAAAGAAGTTGTCACTGAACCAGTTACACATACATCTTTGATGTAGCCCAGTTAGATGCCAGTGCCTTGTACCTGCAGTTTAGAATTCTTATATCACTTAAAATTTTCGAATTATTAATGTGACCCTACTTTTAGGATTATAGGTATGATAGCATATTTTAATGAAATCTTGGTTATGATGTTAACGAGGAGGAATTCATGGAAGGCATTCAGAACAGTCTGTATTGTTCTGGTGAACATGAACATCTGAGCATCTGAGCAAAGGGAAAAAAAAACGTGAAATCAGAACTTGTATTTTAAGATCCACAATATAACCTACACTGAAAATAATATATTCTTCAGGCCTAACCCCGGGGTTACTTACTTTATAATATCTCTTCCTTCAATGAAAAAATAGCTAGTCAAGTACTTTATAACACATGCTAAAGTTGTTCCTAGGCATTGGACACACAGGAACATTTTCATGATTGTCATTGATTGCCTTGAGTTCCAAGGGTATACTAGTCTCTCACAATTACAAATAAGTGTGTCTTATTGTTGTTCGGTGTTAAAGCTCGATATAGTTCCAAAACACCAGAAGACATTGAGACAGAAACTTCTTACAATTCAAGAATACACAACTTCACATTAGAACTCAGTGAACTTTGATTCTAAAGGCATCATTGTCATGAAAACCCAAGATTTTTTATAATTACTTTTATGAGTAATTTATCCTTTATCCTCTCTAGGACTATAAGCCTTTCAGAGCTCTATTTCTTAAGTTTAAGCTCCTATTCTTGACTAGAATCGTGTGTGCAATTGCCTTTCCTTAATGCACATTCTATGATTGTCAATTAACTGAAAAGCAAAAATTGAGTGTGAATCCAATCAAGGGTATTTTGTACTATTTCTCTTGTATGTTAAATTTGGAAGTCCTCCCTTAATCAGTACTTCGGGATTAAATGCCTAGGATCCTGCATTCTCTTTACCCTAACCTAAAAAATTCAACATATTCATAAATCGTGAACATGACTTGATTGTCCACAAAAGTTAGTTAGTGGAAAGGTGAATTTTTATTACAGATGAAGTGATTGTTACTTTAATCACATAATATGGCACATACAGAAACAGTTCTCATGAAGACATTTTTTAAGTGCTCTGATGGCCTGAATTGACGTTGAAATTGTAGGGACTCTTAGATCTGTCAGTGCACTTGTCAAGGGCATCCAATTTCCTGTGGATGTTGACCAGGGGACCTCATACAAAAATATAAAATAGGGCTTCCCTCGTGATGCAGTGGTTAAGAATCCACTTGCCAATGCATGGGACACAGGTTCGAGCCCTGGTCCGGGAAGATCCCACATGCTGCGGAGCAACTAAGCCCGTGTGCCACAACCACTGAGCCTGTGCTCTAGAGCCCGTGAGCCACAACTGCTGAGACCACGTGTCTCAGCTACTGAAGCCTGTGTGCCTAGAGCCCGTGCTCCACAACAAGAGAAGCCACCGCAATGAGAAGCCCGCGCACCACAATGAAGAGTAGCCCCCGCTCTCCACAACTAGAGAAAAACCTGCACACAGCAACAAAGACCCAACACAGCCAAATAAATAAATAGATAGATAGATAGATAAATAAATAATCCTCTTTAAAAATATAAATTTACAAGAATCTTCCAGTTAAAGGACCTCACGGTAGACTCATTCTCATAGTGATTTGACATTTTCCTGGTTCCATCTCAAGCCTCTGTTGCAATAATCACAGCTCTGTGATAACTGTTTACAACCCACACACTGCCAGACATTACTGTCTCTAAGTCTACATTTGCTTCTTTCGGGTTTAAATAATTTGTGGAACTTATCCAAATGTCTGGATAATGCTGAACCTCATCACTGACAAGCAAAAGGATAGGCTAAAATGATGATGCTAGCTATGGAGGCTATTAGGTCAATTGTTGGAGGAATTAGCTTGCTTCTACTAAATAAAATAATTTTACTTAATTGGGTGGACTCTAAAGACATGCCTTATCTTTTCTCATCTATACCACCCATGTTTTCACTTCTCTGTTGTTTTCCCATTGTGTAGCACCATAAAAAATTGATAAATATTGTTTTGAATAAATGAATGTGTTGAAGAAATGTCTATAAAATATAAAAATATACTTTTTAATTAAAGTACAGTTGACATACAGTATTATGTTATTTTCAGGTATACAATATAGTGATTCAACATTTAAATACATGACAGAATAATCATCATGATAAACCTAGTAACCTTCTGTACCATACAAAATGATTACAGTGTTATTGACTATATTCCTTTTGCCATGTATCACATTCCTGTGACTTATTTATTTGATGAGGAAGTTTGTACTCTGAATCTCCTCTATTTATTTCACCCAGCTGCCTGCCCTTTCCCCTCTGACAACCACTAGTTTGTTCTCTGTATCTATGAGCTTATGTTTTGCTTTGTTTGTTTTGTTTTTTAGACTTCATATATAAGTGAAATCATATGGTTTTTGTCTTTTTCTGTCTGACGTATTTCACTTAACATAATACCCTTTAGGTCCATTCATGTTACAAATGGCAAGATTTCATCCTTTTTGATGGCTGAGCAATATTCCATTATATATGTATCCATCTATTGGTGGATCCTTAGGTTGCTTCCATGTCTTGGCTATTGTAAATAATATAGCACTGAACATAGGGGTGCATATCTTTTGAATTAATGTTTTTCATGTTATTTGGATAAATAACAAGAAGGGGAGTTGCTGGATTGTATGGTAGTTCTGTTTTTAATTTTTTGAGGACTCGCCATACTGTTTTCCAGATTGGTTGCAGAAGCGTATATTAGAATCTGTTTTCTTTTAAGCCTGGCATTTAAGAGATTTATAAAATTCTAAAACAATGCCTCTCTTCTCACTAAATTTTTGCCTTGGAAAACATAATTATTTTTCATAAAAGTATGTTAACTTATTTTACCATATAATGGGCTTATTGTAATTTTTACGTGAATTAATCAAAACATTTTGAAAGTTAGAAATTCAACAATATAAATATCAATAGTTATAACTCACATTCCAATGCTCCTTGATGTCTACAATAATTTTTGAGACCGTAAAGTGGTTCTGAGATAAAAAAAATTTGAAAGTTGCTGGCTCAAAAAGTGGGCAATATATGCTTGTGTATACAACAGCAATAACCAGTTATAATATAAAATGGAAAAAAAGTAAAATATCTAAAAATAACCTTACAGTCCTATGTGGAGTATAACAAAAAATGGTCTATTTCAGAATATGAAAGGAGACTCAGTAAATGGAGATTCACACCATGTTCTTCGATGGGAAGTTTCACTATTATAATAGTGCTCATTTTTCTTAATTAATTTATAGATTTCACATATATCCAAACAACAGAAATATATTAAACCTGTGAAAATGAAAATTTCTATAAAATTTAACTACTTGATTCCTAAGTTTATGCAAGAATAATAGGTTAGTAACTGCAAAAAAACATTTTTCAAAGAAGGATAATCAGGGAGACCTGCCTTATCTGATATTATATTTACAGTAGAGAGTCAGATAATCAGTTATCTCAAAACCAGCTTCATTGTGTGTTGTGCATATATGTGTATATATGCGTATTCGTGTGCATTTAATATAAAGGAAACATTAGTGTTCAACTTCACTCACTAAAGGATACATAAATGTAAACAATTCTTATCAGTTCAGTAAGGATAAGACATTAATATCAGAGGTAAGTAGTATTGCTAAGCATTTGTAAATTGCTGGGGGGCAACTATAAACTGTAACAACCTTCTTGGATAGCTAGTTGCTACTATACATCAAGTGCTTTAAGATATTCATAATCTTCAATGTGGCAAATTTATTTCTAGCAATCTCTCCCACAAAAATATTCAGAAATGAAAAAATATTTATATGCAAATGTGTTCATAGCAGCACTTATTATAATAAGACAAATTTTAGAACAGCATTTATGTCTACATGTTGGGCAATGATTAAGTAAATATGGTAATGACAAGGAAAACCGCATATAGAATAAGATTAAATAAAAATAGAGAATACATTTCATATAGTTCATAAATCCAGTTATGTAAAATGTGTAGCAGAATGCCAGGAGTAGATACCTTAATACATTAACAGTGGTTGTCGTCTCTGAATTCTGGAATGATGAAAAATTTTTATTATCCTCTTTGTGCCTTGCTGTATTTTCCTAAGTTTTTAAAATAATGAATATATATCATTGTTAAAGTAAATAAAAACATTACAATTCAATTAACTATTGAAGTTGCAATTTGTAGTTTAAGACGAGTCAGACAAGATTTTATATTGCATTTCAGCTCCGGATTACCTGTTCTTTTACATCTGACAGTAACTTCAGATAGTTACTGTCCTTAACTTACATGTCATTTACATGTCATTAACTTCAGATAGTGCCTCCATTTTCACAGTGTAGTTTTTGTCCATTTGCTAATAAACTATATAACTTTAAACAAGTCACTTTACCTTTCTTGGTCTTTCATTTCCTTGCCTGTCAAATGAAGGTCCTTCCAATTTTAAAATCTGGAAATTAAGTGATAAAGATTTAAAAACTGTATTTCCAACAGAAATGTCTTTTGCCACCATCGATATGTCTCTCTTTTACTACACAATTTCTCCTAACTTATTCTCTCCTATGTTTGTGTTTCTGGAGCTCCCTCTTCCCTCCCTAACATCTGATGATTGAGAAGGGATTATAATCTCATCTTGCTGTCTGTCTCCCAGTACTACTCAAGGCAGCATCCAGATTCTAGTGTTCCTATATGAATATTGTTGACTGTCATCTACAGGTCATTGATGATACTCATTGTCGTAGAATTTTTAAAACTCTGTAGAGATTCTAAGAATCTCGATATAAATGAACCGACCCAAGCTTGATGATGAAGTGCTGTTGTCTGTTCCTTGTCATTTTAGCCTGTTTTGTTGGACCTTACTGATATTATACTCTCTACTGCTGTACACAACCCAGGCTTGGATACCTATGCTTACCATTCAAAATGACTAGCACTTTGGAAATACTCGTTTTTCTGATGAAGCTATTATATAGTATTTAAATTGTAGTTTGCAATCTGATATTTTAACTCTGTGGTGCATACTAAAAAGTATTGCTATATTTAGTGGTTAATTCAAATAAGTTGCTAAATATGGTACTGGATGATGATATGAATGCATATCATAACACAATATGATAAGCTTTGTGCAGATTCATTCATTCGATATCAAATATAGTTTTCTTATAATTTAATGTATTGAATTCTTTAGTGTAAAGTTTTAACCTCTATTGTATACTTTAAATGGAAAAGCAAACCTCAGAATTGATGCTCTTTGTCTAATTGGTCGTCTGGGGTGGAATATATACTGTTTGATGCCTCCATGTGATTCATGTGTACTGATAAATTTCTTTTTAAACTTGCAGCAAATAGTGGCAGCAATAAATGCAGGGATTATACCTTTAGGAAACACCTCCAATCAAATCAGTCACTGGGATTTGGGAAGTTCCTTCTTCTTTGCTGGCACTGTTATTACAACCATAGGTAGGAGACAACTTATTTTGTTTTTTAATTTTGGTACAGCTTGTGAGCTAAAATTCACTTGTTTGAATTTTTTTTACAGTTGGTCAAAATGGTCTACTTAAGGTAGAAAACTAGATTTCAGTAAATTGATTTTGAAAAGAGAGTTTAAAGGTTTGAACAAAGGAATGATGGAAATGAGTTATTGTTTCAGAATACTGAGTTGTTTAAAATCCATATGAAACTCGAGAGCAGTTCATTTGAGTCATTTGACTAAAGGATAAGAACATCAGGAAATAGCTTGAAATGGTGATTTTTTTGGGGGGGACAAGTAGTTTAAAAATTTCCTGCATCTTTGATTCTTTAGTACAGAAAGAAATGATTTGAGTACAATTTTGACATTCTTTTCATGAAGTTCTTATTTGATATCACGTTCTTCAACTTGTAAAATTTAACTCTGCATTTGAACAGATTGTTCCTATTTTTATATACTTGTCTATTATGATTATTTCAGGCCTTTTTCATGCATTATGTTTTTCTAATAACACAAATGTATAAAAAATTAACACTGAAATACTAAGATTACAAAAAAATGAAAGTTTAAGCCCTTGACCTTTTATCTTTTAATCATGTTGTGTGTCATACTGCTAAAAAGGGTCACAGTGGAACACGGTCTCTTTTTTGGGGATTGACTGTGCATCCACTCAGCACCCACTAGGCAGCAGAATGGGTACAAGTAGATGACTTCTCTTCTGTTAGTTAGTCCTTCAGTGCCCAAGAGATATCCAGAGGATATAAATGCAGACCCCATAGTGAAAGCCATGCTTGCCATGCCGTGAGGATTGGGAGGAATTACAGCTGCTTGTTTCATGGAAGGAGGTGGGTTTAAAGCATAATTTTCAATAAAGAGAAGGAAATTGACTCATCACAATTATGAACAAAATATGTGTGCAAAGGGAATTCTCCCCTTCCACACATGCTTGGGATGAGATTTCCTCTCATGGGCTTGACCTCCGATTTGGGTGTGTGAATTACGATTCTAAAAGTTTTAATTTTATTCTTCGATGTCATTGATAGATTATGAAGTGTATACAGTTTTCAAATGAGTACCTTATATCAAAGTCCTAAATAAGTGAACATGGACAATTTATGGATGAACTCTTGCTTAGAATTTTCCTTTGAGAGGAATTTGTAGTGTCCTGTCATTATGTGAATCCACTGTAATGCCTCTTTGTGCTGGAACACTTGCCAGTGAAATAAATACCTTAGCATGTTGATTTTTGCCTTTGTTAAGAAGTCAAAGAGCTGTGTTTACTCTTACATCTCCATCAGCTAGGTCAAAAGTTGTGTGGCTGCGAAAATCTGGAAGAATGGCAACCTTGATATTTAACCATAATAACAGGTTAACTTTGGAGCTTAGACATCTTGGCCATTTCTACTATGGAAATAACTGTTTATTGTGTAAACTTCTTAGAGTCTGGAAGGAAAAAAAAGCTCACAGACTGAGTGAGAATGGTTTGTTTCTGCCCAATGAGAACTCAAATGTCCACGTTATAACTCATCATGACCACCACTAAATTATTCTCCAAGAGACTTAGTCATTATACAGACTTAGTGTTGCATCCTATGTTTATAAACAGTCTCATTTTTTGAATCCCAAATTCAGTAAGTTTTGCAGACATATACTTCAACACATGAAAAAAATAAACCGTTATTACCAGCCTTACCCCCAAATTATAGCCATTAAGCACAGTAGCTGATTATTTAGGTTGTTTAGGTAGCAGCCTGACAGCCCAAATCTCTTACTGTTCTATCTCAGTCTTCGGTGGATTAAGTCATTCTAGGTCACCGACATTTACTCCATGGTCTTCTACTTCTAGGTCAAGGCCATCTCCTAGGACCTTGGACTAGATTATGGTCTAGGGTGAGGTACAAATTTTGGCCTCTTTCATAAGTCTCCATTTGAGAGATATCCAGTCATTATTTAATAAAATTCAAAGTGTAATTATTAATATTGCTAATGATAATAATTGTATGATCTTTGAAGTGGTTTATAGAAATCATAGAAATTGTAACCTCTAGCACTAAGCTACACTGTTGTTTAAAAAATAGAACTTGAGACAGTCTGGGAGAAAAAGTTGCAGTTGCTCTTGTAGGGTGCCTGATACAGGCAGTGCTTCATGGAGCTGCATTGGCTGAACTGTCCCAGATTTTTCTACTCAGTGTTAACAATTTGTCTAAGAAGCCAAAGTGACCCTTATTATTCATTAGAAATATGCCCAAGAGAAGTTCAGTTATACAAAGTAGAATATTAAAATTTAAGAACTAATTTTAGAGAATCTCTTCATATATCTACACACTGTTTTCAAAATCACACCCTTCCAAGCCCTTCACAAATTCCATTTCACAGTTGCACAGACTAACATCCATTCCTGACTATTCTTTTCTTATTCCTTGCTTCCAGTTCATCAGTGAGTCCTGTCGGCTCTGCCTTTAAAGTAGATCTATAATTTAACTACTGCTCACCATTCAAACTGCCACCATTTTGGTCCAAACCAGCATCATCTCAGTGCCAGCATCCATGTAGAAAGAAACCTTCTGCTCAGAAATATTCTCTGGATTCCAGCTCATTCAGAGCAAACACCATACCCCACTGCTTATCGCACCTAATAAGATGCAAGTTCTGGGATTTTTATGTGTTTGAGTCTTTTCTGTATCCCCAGTGCCTGACACGTAGTGGGTGCTTAATAATTATTTTTGGAATTAAAAACAAATGGGGATTCTAAATGATATGAAGTGTACCTCGTTGGAAATTACATAACACTAAATTGATAACATTACACTAAATTCTTAGCTCTTTAAACAGGCTTCATTACTAACTCTTTTGTTTGTTCATTTACTTACTCAAAAAATAATACAACATGATCAGTCTGCTACTATAAAGATAAAAGATAAATTACTTGAGCCTGGGTGGCACACAGACCAGTCAGGGAGGCCCGTGGGCAGACAGTCATTTACAATATAGTATGCCAGGTCCTATGGCTTAAGAGCATTCAGTGGGAATGTATAGGAGTGACATTGTACATAGATACTGGGGTAGGTGGGTGGGTAAAAAAGGAGCAAGGAATACTTCCCTTTCCTTGATAAATGTCCTATTTGAGATTGGAAAAAGAATTAGGAATTTCCCAGATGAATAAAGGTAGAATGGGAACATTCCAGGCATCAGGAGTTCATGTGGGAAAGATTAGGGGTAAGAGAGAATATGGTCTGTTTAGGAATTACAGGTCATCTAAAATTGTTGTTTGTAGTTGAAGGGATTCATCTTTAGAACCATGTAAATCATTAAGTCAACGTAGCTCCTGTTGGATCTATGCTACTTTTGCCACTGCTGGGAGAATAAAAGGAAATAAGAACACAGTCCTTGTTTGCAATCAAATTTGGGAGATAAAACTTACAATGAAGAAATAATGGAATAATAACAAAAATAGGTCTTGTATAATCAAATATTACATGGAACAATGGTTTCAGTGCTATAAGAATTGAGAAAAAGGAAAGAACATGTGGGCTGGAATGGGGAGGAAAAGCTTAATTAGAGAAGTTGGATTTGAGCTGTGCTTTGAAGAAAATGTTTTGGTTTAGATTGATGGAGGGGGAAAAGCCTCCCAGTCTGTGAGATAGCTAAGCTAAAACACCAAGGGAGAATGAGCCTGACTTATTTCAAGGATAGAAAAGTACGTATTTGAGTAGACCAGAGGAATTGTTTAGAGGAGTAATGGGAAATATTATTGACTGATTCACATGGGAAGAATACAGTTGAATATAATTTGGTTTTTGAGAATTTTGGACCTACTGTACTAAGAACATGGATTTTTTGGGAAAGCGAAGTGACAGGTTAAAAGTGACATTAGAAGATGCATCTGTCAGGAAGAGGATACGTGGAGACTGACGGTGAGGGAACAGTTAGGAGACCATTTCTGTGATCCACAGAAGGGGAGTGAGAGTATTGACTGGGAGGACTGGAGTTGATGTTGAAAGATGAGATTAGGACAAAAGGTTGAAATAATTAGATGCGGGAATCAACAGGCCTTGGTGACTAATACAACAAAGAGAGAGGCATCTAAATGTTGACTATTGAAATGAAATGAATATCTAGGCAGCAGGCTGGTAGTTCATAAGCAGTCCTAGTTGATCCTGTGAAGAAAAAGGAGTTTAAAAAAATGGCCAAGATGTTATACATGGTGTTATATTAGGAAGCTTCATTTTAGTCATTTTCCCACCTCAATTTTTATTTGTTGGTTTATTCTTTAATTCAGACAGACTAGAAAGACAAGGTGGACAGGCTCCCTCCAGAGCTCACATTGGGGTTGAGGAGACCCAACAATCAGTCAGTGCACTTAAAAACAAGACCATTGTCAATGGCAGTAAATGTTCTACAAGAAGTTCATGTACGTGGTCAAGAGTAGGTAGTGGAGCCAGAGCAGGGAGTGGCAGGTGCTCTAAAGCAGACTGATTCAAGAGCTCT
Organism: Tursiops truncatus; assembly: GCF_011762595.2. Taxonomy (NCBI): domain Eukaryota; kingdom Metazoa; phylum Chordata; class Mammalia; order Artiodactyla; family Delphinidae; genus Tursiops; species Tursiops truncatus. The sequence continues at coordinate 42,960,265 of NC_047034.1, forward strand.
CAGAGCAGGTGACAGTTAAGCGGAAGCCTAAAGGATGAAAAGAAATGAGCCAGGGAAAGAAGAGTGCAAAGATGAGTTCAGGCAGAGGGCACAGCATGGCAAAGAAGAAGCGAGGTTAGCAAGATGAACAGGGGCCAGCGGATGTAGGGCTTGGTAGGTCATGACAATATCCTCAATTCAGTGAGAAGCCACTGAAAGATTTAAGCAGAAGGGAGTCCTGATGTGACTCAGGCTGCTGTTCAGAGGGCAAAACGGAAAGCAGGAAGGCGAATGAGAAGGTTATTTTATTACTCCATATGGGAGAAGATGTTGACTTGAACTACGGAGGTGGCCGTGAGGAGAATGAAAAGTGGACGGATGCATGATCTTAAAAAGAGACTTTATGGATGGAGATACACTTATCTCTGAGAATGGGGCCGTGGGTGGGGGCAGGGTTAGTGTTTTAAATTTTATTTTAAAGCTAATAAGAAATCACTTAAACTCTAGGAAAGGCAGTTGGCAAAAATGATGTAATGGAAAACTGTATTCTATTTTGAGGTCAATTTAAAGATTAGAATAAGATGTAAGGTGATTTTATTCCCTGAAGGCATTAAAATATAATAAAGTTTTCCCCAGTGGAAAGTAAATCGGAATGCCAGGGACCGGATTTGCCCAAGCTTATCACTGAATCATCCTGATCTCTGAGTGTCAGAATGCAAATAACAAGACACCACTGTGGTCTACAGCAACTTTAAGATCCCAGAGCATCATGTTAGGTCTTATGGAAAACATTTCCTTGGAGTAACATTTCTCGTATTTGCAAAGCACTCTTGTTTTCCACTCCTTGAGTTATAGAGATTGGATTCAGGTATATAGTTTCTATGTTTAGTTTTTCTGTATTTTGAATCAGCCACTGGGACTTTCAGTTTCCTTTTACCTAGATTGAGTTATTGAATTGCTGAAGCTGTTATGACAATGGTCACAGATTTTCTGCCAACTCTTATTTTACCTGTTTAGCATAATGCTTAATTATGCATTAGAAAACGGGGGAAAAATTAAAGAAAGATTAGAAAAAAACAGGGAAAAAAGTTAAAGTTTTAACAAACAGTTCCAGATAAAAAGAAGAGGTCAATTTTGGAAATGCCAAGACTCTATTGAAAACTGTAAAGCCTATGCATATCTTTAGCAGAGAGTCTAGGACCTTTCTGTTGGTAAAAAAGCTATAACGTAAAAGGTGAGGGAAGAGGTGTAAGATCTTTTTTGTTCAGTTTTGTAATCTCGTGAAACCACTGTCTGAACTCGGAAATGAACAGACTTGAAGCAGTGGTGTAGAATTTGACAGTCAGCATTTTCCCGGGGGATGATGTCATTGCAGCGTTGGGTGTTGGGTGCTATCTTATTAATTTGGTAGACTCGTAATTCTATGGCATTTCACTGGTCTCTTGGCTGTTCTCTGAGAACTGCATATTGGATTTTGGAAACATTGAGCTTCCTTCAGGCAGCTTAAAAGGCAGGTAATCTTGCAAGGTGACTTCCAGCTCTGACTCCACAATCTCATTGCATTTTTCTTTATGCCGGTTTGTTAAAGTAGATAATTCTTTTTCCAAAATCTGTACTTCTGGTGTTGTGCAGCTGAAATACAGAAGTTGAAATTAAGAAATTGTTTTGGGTCTTTGATGCTCTGTTTCTCTTCCCATCCACTAAAATTAATGAAAATAAAACCTATCTCAGGATATTAACATCAATTCCTACCATTCAGAAGAACCTTCACATAGGTTTATTTTCTAAGTTAAAATGCATTTATTCTTCAGAGGAAATGCCTTCTGAACGGTAGTTAAGATTGCAGAGTGCAAAATTATATTTGATAGGCAGTAAAGCAGAATTATTGCATAATAATTATAGTATTATAGACTCCAAATCTTTTCTCATTACGTATGTATGTTAATCAGCACAAAGAGGTTTAATTCAGAGCACCTAGTACTCAGAATCCTGTGCTAGTTGGAAAGGGATTTAGGAGCATTAAGGATGTAATCTTCCCAGGAGTGAGGCAGTGTTTTTATTATTATTATTATTATTTGGTAGTAGAACGCAGAGCAAGAAAGTATAGATATAAAAAAAACCAGAAGTGCCGGTAAGAGGAGGGCTGGCTATGGTATCTGCAATAGTAGTCATCCACGTGTTGGGTGTGTTCAAGGCAGGAACTGCTTGTATTCTGTAACAAAATATACTTTTATATATTTTTGCCTACTTCTGAAAAGTTTGCGATAACATATTTTTAATCTTCGGGAAATCAGTCACTGTCAAATGATGTGATCATGAAATTACCCCAAAATTGGAAGCAAAGAATTGTCATGAAGTTCATGCCCTGAATAAATACAGAATCTATTTTTAATCTTGTCATTTCCCCCTTCCCAACCACTATATGAAATGCAGCACGTTTGTCATAGATGATAGATTTTATAGAGCATCTGATTGACCACTAGATATGCAAATATTGCTCGGAATGTGATTAAAACTAGGTGAGATGATTATCAGAAAAATATTTTTGTCATTGCCTCAAGTATTGCATTTGATAGGGAAGAAACGTAATAACATTTGTCTGGGCCTGTCTACTGTAAGCTAGTAATTATGCTACATATTTGTTTTCTTCCCAATCCTTTAAAAAAAATAATCTAGACTTGTGCAATCTTACTCTTGGAAAATTGGCATGGTTATTTACGTGGTACTGTAAAAATAACATGGTATTTACAAAAGTAGTACCTGTGCCAAATTAGGTCCATGTGTAAGTATTGTGGTTTGTATGCACATAAGGTACGATGCAGATAATGACTAATTCTAAACACAAAGGAATTCCATGCAGCCATCTCTTGGTTCTAAAGTACCACTGGGGAAAATATTGATATTATGAACTTTTGAAAGTCACAGGTCATCAAAAAATGCATGTTAATTACTAATCTTAAACTTCTTCCCCTTCTAACTTTACTTTTAAAGCAAAAACAGTAAACATGGGCAAATTTGGTTGATGGGTTGTACCTCTCCTCTTTAAGCTTAAGTTTCCCTTACTGGAGATGCTAACAAAGAGTGAAATTTCCAAAGGCAAGCAGCAAGAGAAGGAAAAAGAAAGAAAGGGTATGGAATAAATCATAATCAGCCTAAGTAGCTCCTGTTTAAAGAGTGCAGGTTTTAATAAGTAATTTCAGTGGTACCTGTAGATAACTTAATGAAAACTCTGTTTTTTGTTCTTTGTTTTTTTGAATAAGAATTAGGTGATTTAATATATAACAAATGAGACTTCATCTAAAACATAGAAAAATGAAGGATCATTCAGTTAATGATATTGAGGTAACTAGTTCCCAACATGGAAAAGATCACTTAGAACCATGCCTTATACATCAACATAAATTACAGTTGAGTTCAAGAGTTAAGTTTTTCAAAAATCACTCCTTGGGAAAGTTAGAATAATTCGATTACTTAATATAGATAGAGATGAGTTATGATAAGCTATGCTAAAAACCAACAGAAAAAAAAAATCACAGAAGAAAATATGTATTTGACCAGGTACAAAAATTGAATCCTCTGTACGCTTCCTGACACACATACACATGCAGTCACCAAGCTGAAACATCAAAATAGACAAAGCAGTTTGTACTATGAAAAAAGATTAATATACATCACATATAATTCTAAATAGACTTATAAAAATATCAAATCGGGCTTCCCTGGTGGCGCAGTGGTTGAGAGTCTGCCTGCCGATGCAGGGGACACGGGTTCGTGCCCCGGTCCGGGAGGATCCCACATGCCGCGGAGCGGCTGGGCCCGTGAGCCATGGCCGCTGAGCCTGCGCGTCCGGAGCCTGTGCTCTGCAACGGGAGAGGCCACGACAGTGAGAGGCCCGCATACCACAAAAAAAAAAAAAAAAAAAAAATATCAAATCGTCATAGACAGTTAAAGGACAGATTAGAAATTGGAGGTTATTTAAACTATATGTTGCCTTAAAAATCTAAGATATATATATATATATATATATATATATATATATATAATTCTACAAAATTTATGAATCTAAAATCTGTATGGGGCTTCCCTGGTGGCGCAGTGGTTGAGAGTCCGCCTGCCGATGCAGGGGACACGGGTTCGTGCCCCGGTCCGGGAAGATCCCACGTGCCACGGAGCGGCCGGGCCCGTGAGCCATGGCCACTGAGCCTGCGCGTCCGGAGACTGTGCTCTGCAACGGGAGGGGCCACAACAGTGAGAGGCCCGCGTACCGCAAAAAAAAAAAAAAAAAAAAAAAGCTGTATGATGCCAAATACTTGTGAGAATATTATGAGAAGGGCACTTTCCTATATTGCTGGTGGCATTGTAAATTGATATAACCTTTTTTTGGAAAGCAATTTGGCAATGTGTTTCAAGAGTCATAAAAATGTTCATACCCTTTAACCTAGTAATTCTCCTTCTGGGAATCTATCCTAAGGAAATAATCCAAAATATTAAAAAATGCCATATACTTGACAATGTTTATCCCAGTGTAATTTATACTATATAAAAATGGAAACCACTCAAACTGTCCCACATAAAGGCTATGCTTTAGTAAATTATGGTCCATTCACTCAATGGAATGTACATGAATATAAAATAGTGAGTATTATAACTCATTTGTACTAACAATTCCTTCTCATGGTAAATCCTTTTCTGAGAGATCAGCTCATGTCCTACTTACTTAATAAAACTAACAAAGATGTCATGCGTCATCTTTTTAACTGTTGGGAAACTCTGTTTTAATATCATTTGATGCATAAAAAAATAGATGTAGACATGACCTCCTAATAAATATTATACTGCAAGTTAATAAAGTGCTGTACATATTCATGCAGACACTTAACCTAGTTGTACTTACGTAGTACAGCTTAGAACGAAAATATTGCTCCCTGTTTTTTTCAAAGGAGTGAGTCAGTAGAAGGAACATCAGATTTCATTTCATAAAATTTAAGTTTAGGTTTCTGCCTTTGCCACTGGCTAGGGTTATATTCTTGAGCAAATCACAGTTCTTCTGTTATCCTTAATTTTCTTATTTGTCACATGGGGCTAGTGTTTCTCACAATCAGAACTGTTGTGAAGATTAAATAAAGTTATGTATGTAAAAAGAGCTTGTACACTGAATCACAGCATACTAATTTAAAGTAAGCTAATTTTGTTACTAAAGTAATTTTTATTAAAATTTATACTACACTTATTTCTATTACTAATGTTAACAAAGAAAGAAAATACATTCTTTCCTAAAGCTTTAATCCACACATTTTAATTCTTATAATATATATAATGTTGCCTTCATATAATTAAGGTTTGCTCAAACCAGTTATTCTCACAAATGCTAAGTGTTAGATTTGACTAGTTTCTTAATCTAGTTAATTTGTTTTGACCTAATGAAACGAGTTGATTTTAATGATACCTAGATAATCCCAAATGTGATCGTCAGAATAATATATAATGAAACAGGTGTTACTCTTAGTTGAGTAGAATAAAAATTAATATTTTTATAAATTTTTTTCTATATGATTTTTTTAAAAATCTGTGCCTCTATATTAGGATCTGCTAAGTTATTTTCTGTAGTAAATGATCCTCACATCTTGGTGACTTTACAAAATAAAAAGTTTATTTCCTGATCACATTGTATGACCTGTGTGGGTCAACAGGAGGGCCCTGCCCATTGTTCTTGCTCATAAGAAGGAGACCATGGGAGGGCTTCCCTGGTGGCGCAGTGGTTGAGAGTCCATCTGCCAATGCAGGGGACGCGGGTTTGTGCCCTGGTCCGGGAAGATCCCACATGCCGCGGAGCGGCTGGGCCCGTGAGCCATGGCCACTGAGCCTGTGCGTGTGGAGCCTGTGCTCTGCAACAGGAGAGGCCACAACAGTGAGAGGCCCGTGTACCAAAAAAAAAAAAAAAGAAAAAAAGGAGACCATGGGAAATTGAACACTGGCTAATCATGCTTCATATACGTGCACACATTGTTTTTACTCACGTGACGTTGGTCAGACCAACTTCAAGAGTGTAGGTGGGGAGATGCTATCCTACCTTATGCTCAGAAGAACCAAGATATTTTGTGACAGCTCTAATAACTTCCATAAACAAATATACTAATTAGATACCTCCTTGAATGTTATTTGATATACAAAGTAATTAAACATTACAATAAAATAAGTAACATTATAATAAAATATAATATTTTGTGGAATATATATATCTCTTAGATATTTAAGGCAACATATAATTTATATTTTAGGGCAACATATAATATAAATTAAACATTATAATAAAATAAAGTATAGTTTATATTTTAATTTGCTTTCTCAAACTATGTCTCCTTAACTCCATCACTGCAATAGGATTTTCATTTTTCACATCTAATATTGTGCTAGTGAAGGAGATTGTGCTCCAAAATTATCTCTCTATACAGTGGTTTCATCAGTGAAACTATCTCAAAATGAAAATAAAAATCAATATATAAAATTCTAATTTTAGCTTCTTGGCAGAGATTTTGCTGTCACTGGTGATATTATACGGGGATCCATTAGCATTTAGAGTACAGTCACCCCTTGGTATCCAAGGGCGAATTGATTCCAGAACCCTCACAGATATCCAAATCCATGGATGCTCAAGTCATATAAAATGGCATAGTGGGAGGGAGACGCAAGAGGGAAGAGATATGGGGATATATGTGTATGTATAGCTGATTCACTTTGTTATACAGCAGAAACTAACACACCATTGTAAAGCAATTATACTCCAATAAAGATGTTAGAAAAAATAAAATGGCATAGTGATTGTATATAACCTACAAATATCCTCTCATTTACTTTAAATCATCTCTAGATTAATTACAATACCTAAAGCAATGTAAATGCTATGTAAATAATTGTAAATACAACGTAAATGGTACGGAAATAGTTGCCAGCATGCGGCAAATTCAAATTTTGCTTTTTGGAAGTTTCTGGAATTTTTCTTTTGTGTATTTTTGATCCATGGTTGGTTGACTCTACTGATATGGAACCCAAGGATATGGAGGGCCAACTGCATTTTAGTAGTGATCACTTATCACGATGATACAAAAACAGTAAAACCATTTAGGAAAGTAAGTTAAACGACTGAGTTTACTTTTGATGTAGAAGCAAAATAATGCAGGGGTCAGCAAACTATGACCCTGTGGGCAAAATCCCACCTTCTTTCTGTTGTATAATTATTAGAACACAGCCACGTCCATTTACTTTAGTATCGTCTTTGGCTACCTTCACGCTATAATGGCAGAGCTGAATAGTACAACAGAGGCTATATGGCATGCAAAGCTGAAATTTTTACTATCTGGCCCTTTATAGGAGAAGTTTGCTGACCACTGGACTAAAGAAAAGAGTGTAAAACAAGGAAAAAAATACAATTTGTAAATAGAAGACCTGGATTTGTCTTGATTCTAACATTATTCACTGTGTGATTTTGACCAGATCATTGAACTTCTCTGAATTATTTCCTCATGTGAATAGTCCAAATGACTTCCTAGTAGGTGAATAATAATAGCTGTGCTTGCCATCTCCCAGGATTTTATGAAAACTCAAAGGATAATATATTTCATAATGCTTAATTAGCTACTGTGCAGTTAAAATTGATCATTTTAAAAGAATATTCTGTATTTCTCCATTTTTCCTCATTGTCCAGTAAAGACTGAAGTGAGCTTTGTGATTCAATTTCTGTGAACCTCTGGAAGGGTAACCCTCAAGGGCTTATAATCTTCTTTTCTGGAGAGAGGGCCCAAAATGTATATCGGATTCTCAAAATGGTCTGTCATTCTCAAAAGGGTTTAAAGTCATTGGCTTGAATAATTTCTGTTTTAATTTTCAGACTGATAGTAACATTTTGTAGCACTTCAAAAATTAAGAAAAAATACCATATTAGAAACATCATAGCAATATGCTCATGTAGATGCTGGCCAACTAAATAACTGCTTAGAGAACTGAGTATAGTGCTCAGAAAGCAACCATGTGAAAATACATTTCTAAAAATAAGAAAATCTTATGTTTCTGCTGAGCTCTGAGTGATATTATAGTGTCAAATATTTTCAGTTCTTCCAAACTCCTGCAGATTCTGAATTGTTTTCTGTAAACATGATAAGAAATGTTATGTTTTAGAAAACTAGAGTATTACCATCCCCATTCCTGACATTCTGGGTTTTAAAAACTCAGCCTTCCTCCTATTATATAATTATTAGAATATAGCTACATCAACTTGTTTTAGTATTGTCTCTGGCTACCTTCACACTATAATGTCAGAGTTGAATAGTACAACCGAGGCTATATGGCCTACAAAGCCAGAATCTGGAAAAGACTACACACACACACACACACACACACACACACACACACACACACGTGTATAACTGAGTCACTCTGCTGTATACCTGAAACTAACACAGCATTGTAAATCAACTATATTTCAATAAAAATTACACAGAACAAAAACAAGAAAAGCATGCAAATATAAGAATTTAAAAAGTGGTACTGGATAAAGGAAAAAAAACTAGACCAGGAAAATAGGCTGGGAATGGGAAGGCACAATTTTAAAGGAGTTTAAAAGATGATATTTCTTTTCCAGTTTTTTATATTACTTGTTTTCACTTTGGATTTGTGTTTCTAAACTGTGAACACAGAGTGTGAATGGGGGCCTCAGAAGTTCTTTCCACTTAATTCAATGTGGGCAGGCTTAGCAGCAGGATAATGTAAGTATAGTTAGCTACCAGTTAGTACATTTCAGTTCACTTCCTTCTACTGAGTGGAAAATCCTTCCATATTCTCTATCTATAGGCTCTGGATTGTTATGGAAACAAGGAAACAGTATTTTTATAGCTGTTGTCCTGAGCTATCTTTAGGAGTGTCTTGTTGATTTCTTACTTGCATTCCAGGATTAGGTTTTCTAATAGACTGAAATTAGGGTAAAGGACTTAATCTGAGATAGTCTTCATAGCTGTGAAGAGATTACAGAAAAGAGAAAAATGTATTAAGGGTTCACATTTAGGGCACGATCAGGCCTTCTCGTAATTATCTTTTTTTTTTTTTTTTTTTTTTTTTTTTTTTTGCGGTACTCGGGCCTCTCACTGTTGTGGCCTCTCCCGTTGCGGAGCACAGGCTCCGGATGCGCAGGCTCAGCGGCCATGGCCCACGGGCCCAGCCGCTCCGCGGCACGCGGGATCCTCCCAGATTGGGGCACGAACCCGTGTCCCCTGCATCGGCAGGCGGACTCTCAACCACTGCGCCACCAGGGAAGCCCTTGTAATTATCTTTTTTTGTGTTCGTGTTTCACTTCAGGCTCAAATGAGACTGTGTAAGAAATTAAGTAAGGATACAAGGTAGTGTGGAACAGTGATGTTCGTACTCCTTCCCTGTCCCCCACCCCTGGAATCCTTCATTTAAATTAAACCTTATGAATGCCAAATATGTAAAACAGAAAATGGAACTATTTGTGCGTGTATGTGTCTGTCCATGGTGGGGCAGGGGTAGTGGGATGTATCCAAGAGCAGGCAGCCTGTTTCCATAGTAGGACAAGGCTTGGAGGTAAGATAGGTGTGCATTTAAACTCTGACTGTGTCACTTTTAATGCTCACGTGTGTTTTACTTAACATTTCTGAGCCTTAGTATAAATAAGTTTTGAGACATCTTTTCCAGAATTTTACTTTGGGAATTAATTGAGGAAAATATGCCCAAAGTGCCTAGGATACCACAGTCCCGCCCTTATAGTAGATTCTCAGTCAGTGTTAATTTCCTTTTATACATCTTTCCAGTTCAAATGTTCCCAGAGTTTGGGGGATGGGCTTTTCCCCACCATCTTCTCCTAGTCCCAAGGCTTAGAGCACATATTCTACTATCTGTGGGAAATTGTGGAAAATAAATTCTAGAGAGCAAAGGAAATTACCCACATAAAGCAAAGATTTCCATTAGGTAGGACAGAACCAATAAAAATTAATAGCACATGATCAGTGAGTCACCAACTATTATGAGGTAGATTATTTGAGCTTCTGATGGTTCTTTCCTTGACAGAAATATATAAGAGGTGTAGATTGGTAAGACCTATAAAACCCAAGAGACATTGAGAAGTCAGGAAAATTGTGGCATCGGACTGAAAGGTTTGTCTTTTGTATGGTCCCTTGTGTAATAATATAATAATAGCAAAAAAAATAACATTCAGTATGTACCAGGTACTCTTTTCAGTACTTTATGTACGTATTCAAACATTGTCATCCTTGCCACGACCCTATAAGGGAGTTGCTGTCATTCTTCCCATCTTGGGATAAGCAAAGGGAGGCATTGAGATAAATAACATGCCTGAGTCATGCAGTGAGTACGTGGCATTAGTGGGGTTTTAAACCCACAGAGCTTGGCTGCAGGGTCAGCATTCATACCCTCTGACCTGTATTGTGTCATATGTTGAGAAAAGCAAGGTATATGTGTTTTACCATAAATTTTTTGTGTACTGATGGTATTTGTTCATCTCTCCCTCCTAATGGTTAAGGACTTAGTTTCAAGACTCTACCTTTCTAGGTGAAAGGATGATGCCATTGTTACCTTTGGGAAATGTACAAGTAATTTGCAGAAAATCAGCTTGAAAAGCACTGGGCTCTGATGGATCCTCCAACACTTTTTACTTGTAAATATTGAATTGAGCAAGGTATATCTACCTTTACTATGTGTGAGAAAACCTTGTATGATACTTAGACTGAATGGCCTTACTGTCTTGATGTTGAGCGTATGAAGCTTTTAAACATGAAAATGTACCTCCTTAATTTTCTTTTTTAGTGTATTTTTTAAAAACTAAGATACACAAATAAATTAGTTTGAAGATATTTAATTTGTCAAACTCAAAGAACACATGGAAATCTAATCTCATATCTGAGATGAATCTTAAAAGATGTTGGATGTTAAATTTAAATTGAGTTTAACCGATGTCCCTTAATGGTTTGGGTGATGTATTCTTTCATCTAAATGACCTAGCTTCAGCTGTCGTCACTTAAGTTCAGTATCTGGATAATTGTACATCTTTCAGGTAGGTTGGCTGTCACATTCTCTCTCTTTTCCTTTCTGACACTGACAGTAGTTGATGATTTTTAATTACTGCCCCAAGGTAATAGCCAAGACAAGCATAGTTCCTTACACCATAATTTCATGTTAAATTGTATTAAATATGGACATTCAACATTTGAAAACTTTGCATTTTGTCTCTTCAACCTCTGCTACCTAATTACTACCAATACTTCAATTTTCTTAGTCTCAGCTTTCCATATTTGTGTAATGATGGGGTTAGAATTCCATTGGCCATTTCAACTCTTACATTTTATGATTTTGTTTAAAAACTTCAGGTGCCTTTTCCCTCTCAATTTGTGGTTCTTTATATTGTGAATATAGAAAAATACTAGGCCATCTCAGACAAGATACTTTCCATCAGTCCCGTGAGAGATGTTGAAGTAGTTCCTCCAAAATAACAGGCTTTGCCGTGATCCAATTATTATGTTTACCACTTGCTAATGAAGGATGAAATACCCGATAGCTGCCAATGCCTGCTTGTCTGTGACAGTAAACGGTGCATTGCGGTAACATAGAGCGCTTCGTCTATTATTTGATTGGTATCAAATAGCTGTTTTTGTTCCATGGCATAATCTGTGCAATGAAAAGCATGAAAAAGAATATTGGCTCAACTCCTCCTTACTCTAAGCGTGTTTCAGTGGGAAAAGTAGTGTCAGCGTGAGCATCACCATTTTTACCACCATTGTTTTCATTCAACAGTGGACATTTCTTCAGAGCACCACTGGTGGTACCTGAGCCATGCTTTATGGCCGGAAAAGTAACATTAGCCGGCTGATACTCATTGACGGCTTGCCATGTGCCAAGCACCATACCATGTCCTTTATGTGTAGTATATCACATAATCCTCATTACTCTTTACAAATGGGGAAACTGAGGCACAGGGTTTTTTTGTTTGGTTTTAGTAGTTTTCTCACTGACAGAGTGGAAAAGCTAGAATTCAATCCCAGATATTTGGGCTCTAGAGGCTACAGTTTTAGTCACTGTGCTATACCACCCTCAGTATCCTTGAAGGTAGATTTAAGTGAGTTTGCAATTGAGGAAAATTATTGCATATCAAAGATAGTGTAGCTTTCTTGGCAATTCAGATTATGAATGTCCTCCAAGATCCAACTTTCTAAAACGAAAAAAGAAAAAAAAATTGCATTTATTATGTCTAATATATTCCTTTTAGAGGAATTGTATAGTTTTATCATTTGACTGTTTACAGTGTTAAAAAAAATTAATGACACTCATTAAATAAATAGTAAGGCAGACTTTATTCAGGGTCACTGTGATAGGTGTAGGAACCACTGCAACAGAGTTTTGTAGTGGGGGAGAGAGATTGGACTTAACTCTGAATACAACAAGGCAAAGTAGGGATTTATAGCCAAGGAGCAGGGTGGGGAATCAGTGGATAGAAAATTACTAAAAGGAAACACAGGGAGTAAGGGGTGATTTTAGCCAAACCGACCTAACAGGATTCTTGCTAAAGGCCTATCAGAGGTAATCAGATATCACCTGGGCAACGATGATGGGAGGATAAGGAAACTGATCAGATATCGAGGGTGATCAAATACTGAAGATGGGGGATTCTGGCTAAACTGACTCAACAGGATTCTTACTAGAACTGGACTTTACAAAAAAGGACACAGGAACCCAAGGCTCAGTCACAGCAAGAGCTCAGAAGAGGCAGACCAAAGTTTGATCAAAGACAGAATGTTTTCCAGTAGGTAGTATGGTTTTCTTTATTGCTATTTTATTGTTTGATGTCATGTATGATCAGGAAGATAAGATCAAATTATATTGAAGTTCTTATAGGAAGATTCTTTTAACAATAACATTTAAGGTGTGATTTCCAGAAAATGCATTATCACAATTCAGATCCCTGATTATAATCTCTCTCTATATGTGGGAAAATGTAAGTTATCCAGATTTCTTGCTAAGAAATAGTTCCCCACTTCCTGATGCTGCTGGATCATTTTTCTCCCCTCTTGGGATAAGAGGAGAACCAGATAATAAGAGGCAGTTAAATGGCACATGAATTTCCTACCATTTATAGAAATATCATTTCATTACACCTTGAACAGATCTCTGTTTATTGGCTTGAGCTTCAGATGAAATAGTTGGCCAACATTTAGTGGTCATGTTTTATTAAAATGCACACTTAGAATCCAGTCCAGAACAGGAGATGCTCTCACTGTGAGAGGCACGTGGGGACTGAGAAGGACTTTGAAGTGAGCTGTTTTACCTTGTCCTGTGCACTCTAGGATGTTCTCACCAGTGGGGTGGTGGGTGAAGCTCTAGTGCTACTTAAATGTGTTCTCTTACTCCTGCTTCCCTCACTGGATCTCTCTCCTTCCTCCCACATGTTTTCATAGCTGAAAAGAGGATAGGACGCAGTTCCAATGTATTAAATAAAAAGCTGGAAACAATATGCAGGTAGATTATTATTGTTGTTCTTTGGCACAGTTCTTTTGTGAGAGAATTTTCCTTCAACATTTAGCTTCAGTTGTAGATTTTATAACTATCTTGTGAACAAAAAAAATCAAAAAGCAACTTAAGAAATATGTAACTTCCTATAGATTTGCCATTATTCAACGGTGATGTAGGATTTTTATGATGTAAGTTGCAGCTAAAAATAGCAAGGGAGCCATCTTGTGAAATACTGTTTGAACTGCAGGCCAGTGGCTTCTGGGCCAAGAGGAAGGCAGAATGATGTTCATGGTGAAACAAAAGGTCAGAACAACCCTTTGATTTAATTCCTTTAACTGACATATTTGTTTTGATGCATCTATACATTCTTTCCCAGCCTGACTAGGTACAACAGCAAGTACCTGCAGAATAGTATGTCCAGTGTATAGTTCATACTCAGGTTATTCAACACCTGAGCCCATAAGTTTGAGGAACGGTATTTGTAGCCTTGATCCCAAGTACGTGCTCTAAGTGACTGAGCTAATAGTTTAAATCTCAGCCTTAATGTTTAGTAAGTGTTTAACCTTGAACACATTGCTTCAATAAACAGTTTCGACATTCAGAGTGAAGATAATTAGTTGTACTTCATCTCATAGGATTGTGAAAGTTGAATTAAGTGTACATATGAAGGGACTGGCATTGTATCTGTCATGCAGTGAGAGAGAGAGAGAGAGAGAGAATGTTCAATAAATAATAGTGTTGGCCATTATTTTTATTATTGGTAATGACAATTATCTTTATTTTATTTTTGGTAATGAAAATATAGTAATAAAGTAATACCATAGCTGGGATAAAAGAGGAACTCTAATCAAGGTCACCCTACATACCGTTTGCTTCCTAATTTTGTATCCTTTTCTCCTGAAGAGACTCTCCCCCCATATTGTATAGCTTTAGGCCCATAAAACCCTGCCTCTGTCATAGGGTGTAAATCAGAATCACTTCTGTAGATATTTTAAAATACATATGCACATTCCCCTCCTCTCCCAGTGAAAGACAATAATTTTGGTGTTCCGGGGTGGATTTTTAAAATTTCCTTTGTGATTCTGATGTGTACCCTTGGTTTAAAACCAATGATCTAGAAGAACAATGCACTACTTTGTGAAAGTTCTGAAATGGTTGCATCTTTTTATCAAGACATTGTTTAGTTGTTTCTTAATTAGAATCATACTTTTCTGGAACTATATTTCTTCAGTGTTCGATTAGCTTCTTTGCTTATATGGCAGAGATGCGGGTTTGACTAGCTTTTTAAAAAAGACCAGGTGTGATTATCATTTCACTATGTTTTCTGAACAGCTGCCTCTTTTTCTTAGGTTGCTAACGGAGTACACTCTGAACTTATGTTGTTCTCCTCACCCCACCTCCAACATTTTATTCTTATGCCCTACAATTTTCTTTTTTTCTTTTGCGGTACACGGGCCTCTTGCTGTTGTGGCCTCTCCCGTTGCGGAGCACAGGCTCCGGACGCGCAGGCTCAGTGGCCATGGCTCACGGGCCCAGCCGCTCCATGGCATGTGGGATCTTCCCGGACTGGGGCACGAACCCGTGTCCCCTGCATCAGCAGGCGGACTCTCAACCACTGCGCCCCCAGGGAAGCCCTGCCCTACAATATTAATGTTTTTCTGCATCTAAAGTAATTTAAATTGTTTTATATTAAAATAATATTTTGATTGTTACTTTTAGGGGTTTTTTTTAAAAATAAAATTTGCACAAATCAATAACTTTCTTTTTTCTTGTCAGTCCTGAATAAAATTAAAAGGAGTAAAAAAATTAGTATAGCAGAACCATTTAGAACTGAGCATGTCTATTAAATAAAATATAGGATATTAATAAAATCCATAGGCATTTCTTTTTAATTCAACTTATTTTCTTGAACATCTGCTATGAGCAAAGCACCACACACTGTATGTAGAGGAAAGAAAAATGATTAAAACAGTGTCTTTGCTCCCAAGAAATTTGTCGTCCAGAAGAGAGAAAAAAGCATGTAACCAAATGGTAAGAATTCATGTTAGGGTCATACATAATCCCTCCAAAGGAAATAGAAAGTACTATGTGTGTTGAAAGAAGGCAAGATCACAGCTGGTTGAAAGGGAAAGGAATGACTGTGTGTTGAAAGTGGTGTATGGGGCGGGGTGGGGGCAGAAAGGACAGAAACAGTTGCAAATAACAATTGAAGGGCCACATTTGTACAAGTTAGAAGGAGCAAACAACATAAAAAATGTAAGGAATCAGAAGAGTCTAGCTTATTTTTTTCAGTGAATAATGATGACTGGTGTTACCAGAAGGTATTGATAGAACAATTGCATAACAGGGAGTTTTGGGGAAATAGGAATGGTGGTTTGCAAGTAGAGGCCTTGGAACACCTACGGGTTTTACAAACTATGGAGTATAAAGACTGAAACAGTGCTTTAGGGAGAATGGACTGTGCTGAGATGGATTTGGGTGAGAAAAGACCACAGTCAGTCTATTTTGATGCCCTGAAGTAGTGGCATTGTAACCACTGAGAAGCAGGGAAGGAGAATGGAAGGGTTGTGATGGAGAGGGGATCTGCTTCATTGCCTACAGAGCCATACAGCTTTGGGATGTGAGCTTGAGGAAGACTTGAGGACTCTGGCCCTTTGGTGACTGATTTAAATCTAACAAGATGGTGGTGGTGAGGCCATACGTGTTGGGTCAGGGTATTGTCCCCATGACACAGAGTTCAGGAACCTCCTCAGCACACCTGATATGGGGATGTCAGGGCTGGGGAAGGGGTAGGCTTCTATGAAAAAATGCTCCTTAAAGCAAGTCTTTATCAGACAATCCATAAGTTACTCAAGAAAAAGGTCACTAAAAAAGAGTGGCAAGACAAAGTGAATTAACATGGTAGTTATCTGCTAGTCATCCACGAAGAACAAAATCCTGAATTACTGGATGGAGGGAGATGAAATATGCTAATCTGATTATTTCAAAAGGAAAAGTACTATTCAGAAGTCAACACAATAAAGAGAAATCTCAAATCACAACCTGTGCGCAGAAGAGATTTTTAAGGATAACAAGAGAGTTAGTAGAGGGATACCTTTATGAGCATCTTTCCATAACCCCACGGTTTCACGAGAGCCACAACGAACCAGCTGTTTGAAAACATTTTAGGTCCAAGCTCTAAAAGCGAATCAGGTACTCTTGAAATCCTCAACACTTGAAAAATGAGAAACTGCCTCAGTAGAATGGAGAGGGGGCTGTAGTGAGGGGCAGAGAGTAGAAAGGGAGTTTCAGGAAGAATATATTTATTTAGATGTCCAATGGAAATGCACTAGGGCTACAGTGAGAACTAAAACGTGGTCCCTCACAGAACTTCTAATTGCAGAACTGATGATTACAATCTAGTGAGGTAAGTCTTAGGTTAAAGGAAATGTGTACACAGGAGGGGGACCAAGCCCAGTCTTGGGGGTATGTAGTGCGGGCTCAAGGAAGGCTTGTTGGAGAAATTAATTTCTAACCTAAGTAATGATGGAATTTTAGGGATCAGCCAGGTGAAGAGTGGTGGGAGGGGGAGGGTGTGCATTTGAGGTAAAGGACGAAACATAATCAGAGGGGATCAATATACAGAAGTAGTTTAGTTAATTTATTTGTATCTTTCATTTACATGGTACTTACTTTTCACAGAGTGAATTTTTTTCTTCAAAATAGTAACCAATTTGCTCAGCATTATTAACTGCATAATTATAAAATTTCCAACTTATTCATGATGCTTTAAAAAAAAAAGAATGTGCTGTTTCTGACCTTATTCTAGTCTTTTCTGTTCTTTTATGTTGTGTTACATCCCATTCTACACTAGCCCAAGCTGTTCTCTAAAGCTCTTCCATATGTCTTGATAAGATTACTTTTAGGTATTTCATATTTCCCTAAACATTGAAAATAAGGTATTTTTCCATCTCATTTAGCACATCTGAGATTGTGTTAAAATAGAATAATGCTGTTGGTTTCTGCATATTTATCATGCATTCAGCAATTTTGCTGAGCTTTACTCTATTCGACAATTTTCAATATTCTCCTGTATTTACTAGAAATTTAATTCCATCCACAACGAATATTTGTCTTCTTTATAATAATTATTCCTTTTATATGTTCACTGCCATTAAACCTGCTAGAACTTTCAGAATAATAAATAATAGTTGTAAAATGGATATCTTTTCCCCCCTGATTTTAAGGGGATTCCTCTTGTTGACCTTTAATACTAAGTATGATATTAAATGTTTTGAGATAGATATTCTTTGTCTTGATGAGACAGTAATTTTCTGTTCCTAGCTTTTAAGAACTATAATAAATGGTACAGATGGTTAATCAGATTGCTTTCTAATAGCTCTGGTAAGTCTTGATATCATGTAGAACAAATCTTCCCACGTCACTTTTTCCCCAAATATTCTTAGCTATTGGTCCTTTACTTTCTTTTATTACTTTTAGAAAATTCCATCAACTTGCACTGAAAATCCTTCAAAATATTTATTGCAGTTGCATTATACTTAACATACATTTGGTAAAACTGATACCTGTAGCTCTCTTCATTTCTTCAGGCCTTTTATGTCATTTATTTTGTAACTTTTTTGGTAATTTTATCTAGAAAATACTTATATATTAATTATTATATTTGTTCTTAGATATATTTATTAATATTGTTATAGAGATCTTTTGATTTTGTGTTGCATTTGATGGTTGGTTTTTCTGGGGGTATAGGAATGTTGTGTTGTGGATGATAAATGGCCAGACACTGGACCTAAAATACCTGGGTTTAAATCCCAGCTCCTCCACTTTATTAGCTGTGCAATCTTGGGAAAATTATTTAACCTCTCTGTGCTTCAGTTTCTCCATTTGAAAAATGAGAATAGGAGTACATATGTTATTTGGTTATTGTGAGAAGTAAACAAATCAATATGTTTAACTGATTGTAAGAGTGCCTGGCACATAATAAGCACATATGAGTATTTATTATTATTGGGTTGTTGTTTTCTTGACTTTGAATCCAGTATACCTGTTTTTGGCTTTATTACATAGACAAGCATGTTGTACAAAAAATAGTAATAGCTTCAACTTGTACTTTCTCATTTTATACCTTTTTTTCCCTAATTCTATAGCATTGACTCACAGTGTAGTGGAGAAGTCATAATGATGAGGTATTTTTCATGTTCCTGATCTTAAAGCCAATGCCTGGAAGTTTCACCTTAAGTATATGTTGGCTATTAGTTTTTTGATTAAAAACCAGGTTAAGGGCTAGGCCCGTGAGCCATGGCCGCTGAGCCTGCGCGTCTGGAGCCTGTGCTCCACAACGGGAGAGGCCACAACAGTGAGAGGCCCACGTACTGCAAAAAAAACCCAAAACAAACAAAAACAAACAAACAAAAAAACTACGGCACAGTGATGCCACAGAATATTAAAAACCACGTTAAGGACTTCTCTGGCGGCCCAGTGGTTAAGACTTCATGCTTCCACTGCAGGGGGCGCAGGTTTGATCCCTGGTCGGGGAACTAAGATCCTGTATGCTGCGTGGTGTGGCCAAAAAATAAATGAGTTTAAAAACAAAAACCAGGTTAATAAATTTCCTTCTGTGTCTAGTTCTGTTTTAGAGCGATCAATTTTATCAAATGCTCTTCTGCATCCTTATACCTATGAGGCCTTCGAGGTTACACTAGACCCCTATAATCAGGCCCTGGCAGGCCCTACCACCGTCCTCTGTCATTCAAGCCTCACTGGCCTCCTCAGTCTCCCTCACATGTGCCAGGCTCCCTTCTGCCTCAGGTCCTTTGCACCAGCTCATTCCTCTCTTCCCCTAGATATTTCCATGGCCCTCTGCCTTCACCTCTTTCAAATCTTTCCTCAACTGCCACCTTCTCCGTGGAGCCCACTCTGACCACACCATTTAAAATTACAATCCTACATGCCATATTCCTAATAACTCCCACTCTTTTCTATTTGTTACACCATGTAATGATTTCTAACAATTACAATTTATTCTGTTTATTTTCTTTACTGTCCAAAACTAGAGTAGCTCCATTTGAACAAAGAAGACTTTCTTCTTTTGTTCACTTATTGTATTTATAATGATTAACACATTGCAGTCAATAAATGTTACTTCAATAAGTTGAATGAGTGAATCTGTTGAGATAGTCATATTGTTTTCCCTTTCAATCTGCAAATGAGGTATATATTGCTTTAGCTGCTTTTCTGATGTTGAATGAATATAGATTTGTCACTTTCTTATAATTGTGTCAGCTTTTGCTTTAATAGTTTACAAAGTTACGGTGTTTGGCACAAACAGAATCATGATTCCTATAACATCTCTACTATTAGAGTACATAGTCACTCTCATATGTGAGTGTGTAGCCTTTAAATCTATTTGATCGATATTAATATTGCTATGCTGATTTTCTTTGGATAAGAATTTGCTAACAAGTCTTTTTCTATCCCTTTGTTTTTATCTGAACTGTGATATTTTTATATACTCTAATAATTCCTGTCTTTGCCTTTAGTCTGTTTACATAAATTGTGATTGTTGATATATTTGGGTTTTCTTCTATTCATGTTATTTTATGTCATCCTCTTTCTTTGTTTCTTCTTTCCCTATTTTTCTACCCTTTTGTTGGATTGATAGTGGTTGCTATTATTCTTTAACACATTTTTAGCTAATACTTTTAATTCTATATGTTAGCCAAACAACACTTAACTTACTTATTAAACCTCTATTTTCCCATCCATTGTGTTTACTGTTGTCCATTGTTTACTTTTAGTGTTTGCATGTGTGTGTTTCTGTGTGTGCATATGTTTTGCAGTTAGTAGTTGATTGAATTTTTGACTTCTTTTCCCATTTCTCTGCCCACTTTTGTTTCTCCTATGCTGTTTTCCTACTAGGCTCCTTTCTTTTTTCTGAAGTATATAATTTCTCAAGCACACCTAGATAGTTATTTTAGTAGGAGCTCCCTGGATGGTAAGGTTTCTTGGATATTGTAAGTCTGAAAATTGCTAAAATAGGTCCCTCATTATTTTTTGATAGTTTAGCTAAATATAAATTTTCAGGATGATGGTTATGTTTTATCAGCACTTTGAAGATGTTACTCCATTATTTTACAATGACTATTATTGCTCATGTATTGTTCCTTTTTAAGTAATCTTTTCCCTCCTTCTAGCTGATAGCTTTTTGGATTTTATCTTGATTCCAATATTCTTTGGTTTCTCTATTATGTGTCTAGGTGTGGATTTTACATTTATTTACCATATTCAATACTGAGTGCACTTTCAATATGGATCCACAGATCTTCAATTCTTGAAAATTCTCAGTTTAAATACTGTTTCTGTTTTAGTCATTCCATTTTCTTCTTCTGGACTTACATGATTGTAATTCTCATGTCTCTGTCTCTAAAGGCCTCCTTCATGTTTTTAATTTTCTGTCTCTAAAGGCCTCCTTCATGTTTTTAATTTTAAGTCCCCTTTCCTTTCTGAGTTGGGTTCTTCATGAATTATTCAACATCACCTTCAAATTCATTAATTCTTTCTTCACCTCTATCAGTCTATTTCATCTATTTTATTTCTTTAAAAATTAGTATGTTTCATTTCCAAGATTTCTTACACATCCCCTTTCTTATCTGTCTATTCATATCTTTATACCTTTTTATCGCATAATTTCACTAAAAATTTTGTTTTTATCTCTGGATATTCTAATATACCTCTTTCAAAATTTAAGTTCAGACTGTCCCATGAAATTATTCTCATTTAGATAAATTCCTGCTTTAGTGGTTGTTTGTGGTTTTGTTTCTTAGCATTTGCATTATTCATAGACTTTTGTTTAGAGGCTTATGTTGAGTGGTTTATATTCTACTCTTTTTCACTCTCCTTTTACTTCTCACTGTTTATCTACGGGTCCTTGCAGAATTTCCTGACACATGACATTAACATTTTATGTCTCAGTATAGACTATTTCGAGGCTTTTCTTGGGTCTGTCCTACTACCAGTGCTAAAATGCTGCATATTGAGAGTACCTGAGTAGATTTAGTATTTGAATAGACCTAGCTTAGCCACTTCCTAGCTGGCCTCTTATATTACAGAGATCCGAGTAAAATATGGGACCAAACTTATGCTAACCCAGCTTTTTAAGTGCAGTGTTGTTTTTTGGGGTATTTTTGCGGTATGCGGGCCTCTCACTGTTGTGGCCTCTCCCATTGCAGAGCACAGGCTCTGGACGCGCAGGCCCAGCGGCCATAGCTCACGGGCCCAGCCGCTCCGCGGCATGTGGGATCTTCCCGGACCGGGGCACGAACCCGTGTCTCCTGCATCGGCAGGCGGACTCCCAACCACTGCGCCACCAGGGAAGCCCAAGTGCAGTGTTTTAATGGGAGTATTCCTCACACACACATTGCTATTTTTGGTTTTCAGTGTAGCAAATCTTTGTCTATTTGTGTACCTTCATTAATGTTTAAAGAAAAGCTGGTAGATATCGTATTTAGTTGATTTTATTAATAACTTGGAATTTTTTGAAGCAGTGCTTTCTTCATCTTTGTGTCTGCAGTATCTTGCACAGTGTTTGGCATGTAATATTGAATACTTTTTCATCAAACAGAATTAAATCATACTTATTGCTGTGGTGATATTTGATTTCTGTGTAGAGCTTGCTACCTTATGATATAAAATTGATCAAACGTAAAATAATAGTAATGCATTTTTTCTTATCTAAATTTCTTCTCCGTGAGATTGGGGTAATAGAACCTACTTCCTAAATTTTTGGTCAGAATTACTTAGATGTGTATTTTAAGCTGGGTTTAACTTTAGAATGAACTATATGAATGCAATTTCAATTTATTGTTGCTTTTATCCTTGCTGTTGTCAATAAATGTAATCATAAACTACTGTTTCTACATTGGAAGCTGGCTAAGAGATTAAAGATCTGCATGAACTGCCTATTAGTCAAATAGGGCTCTTAAACCTAGAGTATGTATGCTGCAGCCAACAAGTCTAAACAGTTTAACTATGGTACTTAATTTCAGGCAGTCTGAGGCAGAGGGTAGAAAAGCTGCTATTATCCAAGTGTTGCTTATTACAAGTTTAGTCTGACGTTTTTCAATAGAACTGAACTTGTTTGTGAAAGTTGGCCACTTGACAGTCTTTCAGTAAATATTCCAAGTACTCATAACCAATAATGTATTTGGGGTTTATCAATGTATCGTTATGGATATTTGATATTTCCCAGGAACAGGTATATTTGTAAGTAACAACCCAAGGTCTACATATTAAGGCTGGAGACGAAAGGCAGAAGTCTAAATTTGAACATTTCAGATCACAAATGCAGACATGTTAGGTTCAGGACAACTTCAGCCCTGAAAGTGAAGTGAAAGTTTGCCTGTTTGGTCAAGAAGAGCCCTGGTAGGACCAGTAGCAGAGGCGATTGGGTCTTTTCTGCACTGCCTCTCGGTAAAAACACTTTGCCTCTACATAGAATTTGTGTTCTTCTTTTGACATACAGCATCGTTATATTGTTGTGTAGTTGTATTTATCCTTCATTTCTTTATGGTTCTGCCCTAGGAGTTATATTTAGAGAATCATTCTCCTGTCCTTTCATGTATATTTTATGGTCACATTTTCTTTATACTTGATTATTTAATCTATCTGGTAATATTTAGTGTATACCATGAGGCAAGGACATAATTTATTTCTAAGTGGCTTACTATTTACCCCATCATTGTTTACTTAATAATCAATTCTAATTGATTCTCTAACTCTACATTGATATGAAATGTCATATTTAGCAAACAGTACATTCAGTTATATGCTGGGTCTTTTCTATGCTTTCTGTTGTTTTCATTCATTAATTCTCCACATAGTTTTAATTATTAAAACTATAGATAACGTAGTTTTAATTTGGAAGTAAATTTTGCCTCACATTAGTCATGCTTTTAAATATTTATTGACTTATTGTTAATTTTATCCCAGATGAATTTTAGGATCATTTCATTAGGTTGTAAAAATTTTAAAAACTATGGAATTTTGATTGCAAAGATAGTAAATTTAGTAACTAGTGGGAGAGAAATGTAGTTCTTTTATGAGTTCACATACAGAAACATTGCATTTCTCTGTATGCTTTTATTTTTCTCTACCCTCTTTCTAAAGTTTTGTAAAGTTTTTAGGTTTATATGTCAGTCAACCAGTCAAGAAATATTTATTGACTGTCAATTAATGCACTAGTTAATAAGCCAGTAAGGTTTTGGAATTATAGTCTTAACAACATACAAGTAAACAATAAATCAGTCTCTATACTCATGGGACTCATAGTCAAGTGAGGAATGAGGTATTAAATCAATTGTTGCAAATAATTAAATAATTGCAATGTGCACAGTGTTTGAAGGGGTATTATTTATTTGTAGTATTAATAAATTCTGCCAGAAAAGTGACCTGTCCACTTGGGGCTGTTCAGATGGGGTGACATATATGGGCCTCCTGCTAGGTAATCCACTTACAGTGGACCTGCAATAGCTTTCTGCGGAAAGCCCTTCCCTTAAAGTGATGTGAAGACAAGATGATAGCTATTCTGGTGCTGTATTTATGTAAATGTCAGGGGTTAGCCTACAGGCTTCCATCCAGATGTCTAGCACAGACTATGTACGGTCTCTCAGATTTGACTCTGTCTTATTCTGTAGTGTATTGGTCAATATTAGGTAGCTGGGGGTGGGGGGGGGGGAGCCCTAAACTGTAGTGCTTGCCAATTTCTGAGGTGTAAGTATTCCTACTACAGTTGATTTCATACTATCAATGTGAAGTCAGCTGACTTGCAGAATTCCTGAGAATGTAACCACTGATCTCTTCAAGACAGCTTCAGGGTATCTTTGAAACGCCCTCCTCCTCCCAGGTCCTATCCTCTGGTTTCTGCCTCACCCCGCCTCCTCCAAGGTCAGGCCCCATCAATCTTCAGTCTTGTCTGTTCCCTTAAGCTCTTGGGAAGCTGGATTGCCTGCCGCTCTTATAACTTTCTTGCCAAGCATATGTGATGCTATAACTTGACAGCTGCTCTCCTCAGGCAAAGCATTTTGAGCGTGAACACCTTAATTTAGGAGTTAAAAGAAAACAAAATTTAATATGGTTTCTTTTCCATTTTCTTCTTGCCAAGACAGTCTGTTTCACCCTGAGGCAAGGAAGGTGCTGCTGACTAACCACGGGAAAGGGTCAGGAAGTCCAGACAACCACTAAGATTAATAGTTTAAAAGCTTGGCATACTGTATCGCTTAGAGTCAATGGATACTTTTTGTAAGTCCATTAGTAATATCAAGTCATTTAACCAGGGTCTGTTCTTGGGTTAGACCCTGTGGTGTATCCACGGAGAGGAGACCACTCTTATTTTATGCAGGGAAGAGGAGAAAACGTGAGAAACATCCCCTGAACAACCACGTGATCCTGTCACCTGGGCAGATGTTTAGGGTGTCGTTGGCATGCCCTTTATGTCAGAAAATGGCTAGGTGACTTTGTGTGTGTGCACTGGGTGACTGTGTGAGGGCAGCCACCTCTGAGGCACAGATTCAGCTGGAGAGCTCAGCGTAACGGGGTTGAGAGAAACACTTGGAAGGTGAAGCAGGAAGAGACTCAGAGAAGAATCATATCAGGATCCTTCAACCCTACTCCCTTCATTCTCCCTTCTGCTAACTTTGGAGATGATAAAGAGGAAGTACAGAGATGCCACAAGGAACTGGTTTCTGTTTTTTGATCAATGAAAGGTGATTGGCTTTCCTTACATCTAGAATTCTTTGGATTTGGGGCCATTTCATTTGTGATATAAATAGACTTTCTGAGGAAGTCCTCTGTTCCCTTTTCTGAAGATGTTCCAGTGGCTTCTGGGCCGAATCTGAGTCAGTGATGGATGAAAAGTTGGAGCCCTTTTTTCCTATGCCCTTTTAACTTGTGTGGGGCAGATCAAATTGAGCCCTCTGATACTCAGGCTTTTATTTTTTAAACAAACTGCAGAGCCTATTTATAGCAATGCCACAGTCAGTATTAAAGAAAACGTTGTATCTTTTCTTTTTGATCCTTGACCCTTTCTGGAGGTAGGTTACTTCTTATGGATATAACTTTGAAGGCATTCGTCCTCTTACGCAAGAAGAGAAAATGGGATGGTATGGGATAACTCAGATGCCTGTCCTGCTTCAGGTCACATGGTTATTCATCTGGAGAGGCAATAAAATAGTGTTGGATCTTAGCAGGACTCTCTGTAATAATCAGAGAACCCAGGTCAAACCAGTCCACACTGCTGATTTAGCGAGGCTCTCTTGTTATTGGTATTCTGCTTATTGATGCTAGAATAGAGGACCGGGTAGAACTTGTTGAGTTCCATCTTGGATAGTGTACAGAAATGGTGCACCGTCCCAAATAGTCCAGTTTAAGCATTCTGTCTAACCCTTGTGATGGGCTTTTTCTTCTTCAAGTTACCTTGATACAAGACTTCTCAGCCTTTTTCACACTTGCCCTGGATGGACCTTTGTACATATTGCCCTGATGTTCAGCATTCCAAGGCATTGGTAGATAAGAGCAGATGGAAGGTAAATGAGTTAAATGTGTAGACAGCTTACATCATGTTCCCCAAGCAGTCAGCAGGTCTGAGAAGCAGAAAGGTAGCTGTGAACTGGAGGCTGCCATGAGGAATTAGGAAACCTTGCTCTCAAGTTCTGTGAGGTACACATCTATGTGAAAGGCCAATCAGATGCCAGCCCCCTTCTTTCCGGCCAACACTACTTGAACCACACTCCTTTGAAGAGACTCTTACATGCCCCACCAGATCAACCACGATTCTCACTGAGGCTGGGAAATAGATTTCAGCCACAAAAACTAACCAAACTAC
The DNA here is from genome assembly GCF_011762595.2 of Tursiops truncatus. NCBI lineage: Eukaryota > Metazoa > Chordata > Mammalia > Artiodactyla > Delphinidae > Tursiops > Tursiops truncatus. The sequence goes on from NC_047034.1 coordinate 42,986,648, forward strand.
TATTATACTGTGCTTACAAGTATGAAAATATGACCAGGAATTCTCAGACACTTGAAGAAAGTCACCTAAATGAAGGAAGTGTAGGATTTCTCTCAGGGAATAGAGTTAATTTATGGTACAACATTGTTAAAACAAAGAAATGAATGTAATTGTTATTTTCATGGCGTAAGAACCGACTAATGAAAACAGGCAAAGTTCTTGAAAATTAAATACATTTGAAAAAACCCACAACCCTCAATCGATGAATTGACTAGCAATGAATACCAAATTAACTGAATAGGAAGAAGAGAAAGATGGAAATATTATGGGGAGGAAAATGTATGCGCTAAAATGACCAAATATTAGCCCATCCTCTCCTCCCCCAGGGCAAGTTTTGTGAGGGAGCCACATTAGGACTGGATTTGGGGGGATGATACGAATCCCTTTGATAATATATACGCTTTTTGTTTCCAACAAATAGAACATCCAGATTATTTTCAAAAAACAATGAAACAAATTTAAAAAATTGGCCATTATAAAGCCACAAAGAAAATCTCAGTAAATTCCCAAAAGTAAAAATCATACAGGCCATACTCTTTGATAGTTATAGTCGTAAAACTAGAAAGTAGCAACAAACTGCCAATCTTAAAATCCCGATCCACATTCTTGAGTAAAAGAGGAAATTAAAACTAAAATTCCAGATTAATTTAATGTGAAAGACAATGAGAGGATTACATAGCAAATAAAATACTCTATGTACTTCTAGAAAACGTGCATTCTTTACCTCAAACATGTTTGTAGACATTGCTTTTGTTCTTAAAAGGGGGGGGAATAAAGTTGAGCTGATTCAATCATAACAAGTAGAGCCATCCTTGCACAAAATTGAAAAGCCTTCAGAATCCTCAGAACTTTAACAAGGTTTCGTAATTTTAAGTTTTTATTTATTGCTTTTTTGTAGGTACTTGAATGGAAACAAAATTTAAAAGTTGTTATTAAACTTTAAATAATTTAAGCATATTTGAATACTCTTAAATGAAGGCAACACACTCTTAGTAAATGGCAATGAAAACTTTGTAGTCGACAGGATTAGCAGTATAGAGAGGTGGAAGTAAATTTAATGAAAACATTGACTTTATTACATGTGTTATTCCCTCAGTTTTCATCATCTAGTTTAATTGGAACACTAGCTATATTTTGTAGATTGTTAAAATATTTGTTTATAAGAGGATTTTGCATTAAAAGCTTATGTGGTATAAAGCAATTCTTAATTAGTTGAAATCTAGGATTGATATCTTATAATATTTGGGAATTTCTGAATCAATCTTGAGGTCATATGTTTTAAACTATTACTCATTTATAAACAGCTGAATTCTTCTTCTTCTTTGTGTTTTTTAGGATTTGGAAACATCTCACCACGCACAGAAGGGGGAAAAATATTCTGTATCATCTATGCCTTACTGGGAATTCCCCTCTTTGGTTTTCTGTTGGCTGGAGTTGGAGATCAACTAGGAACCATATTTGGAAAAGGAATTGCAAAAGTGGAAGATACATTTATTGTGAGTACAACAGCCTTTTAACTACATATGCTAATCATCTAAATTTTAAAAATATTGTAACTTTTCTCTTCACCTCAGATACAGTTAGACGTTCAGTTACTGGGTTTTCTGTAACAATTTATATGCACCTCTATTTGTAAGTAACTCACTGTATAGTTATTTTTATACTTCTTCAAATGAATACATTAATGAATGAGAAAAAGCAAAATATAGGAAAAGAAGTAGAAATCTGACAGTCCTGGGTTCAAATTTCAGATGTATTGTCTCCTAGCTATATTCACTTAACCTAGTTATTTTACCCTTAAATCTCCATTTTGCCATTTATATAATGTGAATAATGATACTGATGATGAGGCATTACTCTGAGAGTTAGAGATATTATAAGTGAAAGCCTAACATAGCTAGTAAACTTCAAATAGCCCTTTTGTGAAGAATCAAATAATACATAGCAAACACGATAAAGGGGATCATATAACTTAAGTTAGCAATGTTATTGATAGAGATTTAACTAAGGGATGTAATTTAGTAGAACCAAAAGTAATACACATGAAGATGTTCATGGGTATATATTCAATAGAAAAAATAAAATAAAATGAAAATGCTCTAGTTAGATCTTAAGTGAAAAATATCATGAAGACAAGCTTCTATTCTTGAAAAAAAATTATGAATAAAGAAAATAATTGTGTTAGAGAGTGAGATTATAAATGATTTGTTAGTACTGTCACTACTATTACAATACATTTTATTTATTATTCAATAATTTATCTTTTCATAAAAAATTCAACAAAGTATTTAACTCTATTGATGAAATAAGACCACTGAGTATTAGTTTTTCAATTTAAATTATAATTCCAGTTTTAGCATTAGATATGTTTCATATTAAGTTCAAAGTTCATTCTCAAATATTTTTACGTTAGAGTAAAGAAGGCATGGTTCTTCCCAACTAGTTGTTTTATCCTTTTTTGGTGTTATACTTTTCTTATATTGATACTAAAAGTATCTTGTATTACATTAACTTAGAGGGAAGGTTAGTGGCATGAACTTGATAATGCTGAATTGTTTTTCATTCATTCATTCAACAGATGTTTGAGTGACGACAGGATGCTGGAGAATGTTTTTCATGCTGTATCCACATCAGTGCATAAAATAAATCCCATGCTCTGGTAGTGAATACATCCCAGTAGTCAAGATTCAACATTTAGTACTCTGTTCTGAGAACTTTACAAACAAGAATTCACTTAACTCTCATGTATATGCTAAGGGTGATAGACTAGAGAAACTTTTATTTCCACTTTCCATTCGATGGTTTTATAGATCTTTATCTCTAGAAAATGTTCAAGCTCTAAAATTCAGTGATTTTTATACGGTGGGGATGTGACGTATAATTGTCATGGTAGATAAGACAGATCCAGGGAGATGAAAATATATAGTGATAATGAGAAAAAAAGATATGGAGATAAATGGCTATATGTACATACTTCACTTACTATGTTATGCTGTAGATATTTCTGAGAAGGGAAAGAGTGAAAAAATATGGGTCCTCTGAGGGCAGCTGTAGCTTAGGGCTGTTGAAGACTTATCCTTGCCTACATATCATGTCTGGTATATTTAGTTGTACAGCTTAAGGCCATAGAACAGAGAGGTAGTTCATCTGGTTCACATGGGAATCAACTTTAAGTCTGTTAGTATTTCACTTTAACCAATTGAAGAATGATAGGAAAATGTGGTAGGAGTGAGAGGGAAAAGTCTTCATGAAATTAATAATTTTATCAATTATCAACAGTAGATATTTAATTCATGGTTCAGTTTTCTCCATTTCATATATTTCTAGATTATCTTTGGCAAGCAATGAGTTGTATGCCTATAGAATAGAAATATTTCAAAAGTAGTTCAGGTAAACAAAGAACAATGTAAGTCTGAAATTTTATTCTCGGAGCAAATGTAATTTACTTTAGAAAGTAATTTACCTGTTGTAAAGCTAGGTAAGGGTAAAGCAGCATCATTATTAGCATTGGTTGTTTTCAGTTATTCATGTTATACCCAATATTTGTAAGTAAGTACAATTAAAATTAATTATAAGAGGGAATAAAATACCATTCTCATTTACTAATTTGCTGATAACAGTGTATTGATATATAGGTCAATTTCACAGGTACATTGATAGTCTATCTCAATCGATTTCTCCATCTCTCTCTCTCATCCTTAGAAGTGGAATGTTAGTCAAACCAAGATTCGAATCATCTCAACAATCATATTTATACTGTTTGGCTGTGTACTCTTCGTTGCTCTGCCTGCAATCATATTCAAGCACATAGAAGGCTGGAGTGCCCTGGACGCCATTTATTTTGTGGTTATCACTTTAACAACCATTGGCTTTGGCGACTACGTTGCAGGTAAGTTTTTGCTGGTACTGACACTGCTCTCCTAACCCTTGTCCTTTAGTTAGACTTTTCTCTTGGGTTTGCAGGACAACACAGTGACTGTCTTTGTTTCCCAGGGCTGTCATAACAAAGTACCACAAACTGGGTGGCTTTAAACAAAAGGAAGTCATTCTCTCATAGAAGTTCAAAATCAAGATGCCAGCAGGGGCAGGATCCTTCTGAGACTGGTAGAATCCTTGATTGCTTCTTCCCAGCTTCTGGAGGAAGAGACCATCAGTCCTTGCTGGTCCTTGGCGTGCAGCTGCGTCATTCCCATCTCTGCTTCTGTCATCACATGGCATTCTCCCTGTGTTCCTGTCGCTGTGCCCAAATTTCCCTCTTCTTATAAAGACACCAGTCATATTGAATTAAAAGCCCACTCTACTCCAGTATGAATTCATCTTAACTAATTACATTTGCAAGGGCCTCATTTCCAAATAAGGTCATGTTCCAAGGTACCAGGGACTTCGACCCATATTTTTGGAAGACACAATTTCATCCATAACAGTGACAGAGCCAAAAAAAAAAAAAAGGTGGGGGGGAGTCATTCCGTGACAGTGAAGGTAAGCAAAAAAGTACAGTTGAATATTTATTTTTCATTCTATGAAAGAAATTTAAATTGCTGGTTGTTCAGAATTTATAGTCCCACCCTAATTTCAGAAACCATTTATCTGCATCTTATTTATTTATTTTTTAGCGGTACAAGAATTCAAGTTTAAACCATCATTGCTCTTTTTACTAGGGCTTTTCATGTCTTAGGGCTTTTTCCCCGTTTTATTGAGAAATAATTGACATACATCACCGCATAGGTTTAAGGTGTACAGCAGGATGGTTTGATCATGAAATGAAATGATTACCATAATAGGTTCAGGTAACGTCCATTCTTCTAATGCAGTCTGCCTTGATCTCTGGGGTGCCGAGGGTGCTTCAACCTCACTTCCGTGTCCTAGGCTTCTCTCAGTGGTGTCTTGTCCTCGAATAGTTGTTAGTTGTTCTTCTCATGATGGGGAGCAAAGTCAGGAACAAGCTATGTCACCATCTTGGTGACATCACTCTCTTATGCTTTGGTTTTAGAAACACGTGCAAACTTTAGAAGATGTTCTTAGCTACTTAAAACCTTCTTCTCTAAGATATTTCTCTCCTTTAATGTTCAATTCTAATGTCAATGTTCTGACCTTTTTAATATTTTGTCCACATTTTTAAATAGATGGTTTTTAAAAACTTTTTCCTTCTCTATATATGTTATTTCAGTTGCTGTTTGCTTTATTGTTGTATCTCTTAGGTCTTACATTCCTGTCATTTCACCTCTCTCTTTTCTGGTTATGTTATCCAATTATTATTACTGTTCTAACTCCAATTTTAAACAAATTGTGGTAATAGTGGTAAAAGTGATATAATAATGCTCTAACATGAATCAGTTTGACCAGCTCCTGAAAATCTAAACCATTCTTTTTTTAAAAAAAAAAAAAATCAGTTTGAAGTGTTAGAAAAACATGCTAATAAACATTATAGTAGAAATGTGCTCTTAAACTTCCCAGAATAAACTCACTAGGCTAATTCAGTTTTGAGGGTTTAATACTTTCTGGTTGTTTACTGTTCTTTCTTGACTCAAACTTCTTACTTAAATATTATCAGAAAAGAAAATATGTTGTATAGTTTTATAAAAATCTCAGAGAAGGCATCTGTTTTTATTATTTGTTAATTACAGTTTAGCCTGGCAAAGCCCTTCTTTCTGGGGAATGTATAATACCCTTGAAGATGGGGTATTTTTACAAGCAAAGCTTTGCTTTGGGTCAAAAACACTATGTACACATCTCTGTGCTGGATGGAGGCCCTGAGAAAGGAGGGTACATCATGCTGATGGAGATTTTTTAGTTTTCTAATTAGCAAAATGCAGAGAGAAGAATCTCAGAGATTTGCAGCTCCATGTAGGACGATGAGCTTCTGTCCTAAAATACCCATTTTTCTACCTTTCATTGACGACATAGATATAATTCGCATAAGTAGAAGTTGAAAGTGCTTTAATGTAGCAGAAAGTGAGACACAGTGATGATAACAAAATTTATACTGTGGCATGTTAATCTTAGGCTGTTGTATCGCTTTATAAATATAATTAACAAGGTCTTATAATTACTGTGGAATATATAGGTATTAGGTGACGACTCTTCCATTTTCAGGCCAACAGCCTTGTATTACACATGTTATTGTATTCAATTTAATTTTTAATGTTTTATGGTAATGCGTAGGTATGTTTATTAATGTATTTATTTTTCAGCTTTATTGAGGTACAGTTGACAAACAAAATTGTAAGATATTTAAAATGCACACTCTGGTGTTTTCATATACATATATATTGTGAAAGGATCCAGTTAATTAATACATCCCTTACCTCACTTTATTCATTTATTTGTTTGTTTAGTGAGAACATTTAAGTTCTTTTATCTTAGCAAGTTTCAATGATATAATACAGTGCATGTTATTTTAAATATGTGTCAGTCTAGTGTGTGACCCTCATAATCGGAGACTCTCTACAAAAACAAAAATTATAAATTAAAAAAAAGTGGGTGGAATCTTAAAAAAGTGTTTATTTTTGACCACAGTATAAACTGGCTTAGAAAAAAACGAACAAATAGTTTTACTTATGGTTTTGTAGAAGAAGAAAAAAAATTTCTTTTTTAATTTCCTTTAGGAGATCCACACTCTGACACTGGTTAGATTATGTGAGTCTATTAGTAGCCACTCTCAGCTGCCTGAGCAGTTAAGTTCAATGAAAACATCTTGTGTATCAGTAGGCACCCTGAATACAGAGTCATGGTCACAGTACTGTAGGGGAACAGGGAAACAAAATATTTGCATGGCATTAAGTGTAGTCTAATAAACATCTTTATTATTACTAGGAATTTATTTTTATTATACCCCTCTTTAAACCCATTTAATTGCATTTGTGGTTTACAGAGGAATAATGAAAAATGGTAGAAATATACTTTGCTAATAACTTGCAAAGGAATTTGATGTGTTCAAAGCGACAAATGCTGAGAAAATTAGAGAAGTAGATGGATACCACTTTTGTTGATACCACTTTTGTTGGTGCAGTGGTTGAGAGTCCGCCTGCCGATGCAGGAGACACGGGTTAGTGCCCAGGTCCGGGAAGATCCCACATGCCGCGGAGTGGCTAGGCCCGTGAGCCATGGCCACTGAGCCTGCACGTCCAGAGCCTGTGCTCCACAACTGGAGAGGCCACAACAGTGAGAGGCCCGCGTATGGCAAAAAAAAAAAAAATTACTAGGGCTTGGGGGGATGGGCAAAATAGGTGAAGGGGATTGAGGCACAAACCTCCAGTTATAAAATAAATAAGTCTTAGAGATATAATGTACAGAATAGGGAATATAGTCATTAATATTTTATAACTTTAAACAGTGACAGATGGTAACTAGACTTACTGTGGTGATCATCTCGTAATATATATAAATGTCGAATCACTATATTGTACACCTGAAACTAATGTTACATGTGTCAGTTATATGTCAATAAAGAGAATTAGCTGATGATTCTTCAGAAGTGAAGTCAAATAATTACCTAACTTAACACAATTTAACATTATTTATCAAAGTTAGTGTCCTCTTTAATATATACTGTTAGGAGAGGGCAGACAGACATCAGAAGCAAGAAGAACTACAATACTGCAGCCTGTGGAACAAAAACCACATTCACAGAAAGATAGACAAGATGAAAAGGCAGAGGGCTATGTACCAGATGAAGGAACAAGATAAAACCCCAGAAAAACAACCAAATGAAGTGGAGATAGGCAAACTTCCAGAAAAAGAATTCAGAATAATGATAGTGAAGATGATCCAGGACCTTGGAAAAAGAATGGAGGCAAAGATCGAGAAGATGCAAGAAATGTTTAACAAAGACCTAGAAGAATTAAAGAACAAACAGAGATGAACAATACAATAACTGAAATGAAAAATACACTAGAAGGAATCAATAGCAGAATAACTGAGGCAGAAGAACGGATAAGTGACCTGGAAGACAGAATGGTGGAATTCACTGCTGCGGAACAGAATAAAGAAAAAAGAATGAAAATAAATGAAGACAGCCTAAGAGACCTCTGGGACAATATTAAACGCAACAACATTTGCATTATAGGGGTCCCAGGAGAAGAAGAGACATGGAAAGGACCCAAGAAAGTATTTGAAGAGATTATAGTTGAAAAATTCCCTAACATGGGAAAGGAAATAGCCACCCAAGTCCAGGAAGCACAGAGAGTCCCATACAGGATAAACCCAAGGAGACACACGACGAGACACATAGTAAGCAAATTGGCAAAAATTAAAGACAAAGAAAAATTATTGAAAGCAGTAAGGGAAAAACGACAAATAACATAAAAGGGAACTCCCATAAGGTTAACATTAACAGATGATTTCTCAGCAGAAACTCTACAAGCCAGAAGGGAGTGGCATGATATACTTAAAGTGATGAAAGGGAAGAACCTACAACCAAGATTACTCTACCCAACAAGGATCTCATTCAGATTCGATGGAGAAATCAAAAGCTTTACAGACAAGCAAAAGCTGAGAGAATTCAGCACCACCAAACCAGCTCTACAACAAATGCTGAAGGAACTTCTCCAAGTGGGAAACACAAGAGAAGAAAAGGACCTACAAAAACAAACCCAAAACAGTTAAGAAAATGGTCATAAGAACATACATATCGATAATTACCTTAAACGTGAATGGATTAAATGTTGCAACCAAAAGACTTTGGCTTGCTGAATGGATACAAAAACAAGACCCATATATATGCTGCCTAGAAGAGACCCACTTCAGACCTAGGGACATATACGGACTGGAAGTGAGGGGATGGAAAAAGATATTCCATGCAAATGGAAATCAAAAGAAAGCTGGAGGGGCTTTCCTGGTGGCTCAGTGGTTGAGGGTCCCCCTGCCAATGTGGGGGACACAGGTTCGTGCCCCGGTCCGGGAGGGTCCTGTGTGCTGCAGAGCGGCTGGGCCTGTGAGCCGTGGCCGCTGGGCCTGCGCGTCTGGAGCCTGTGCTCTGCGATGGCAGAGGCCACAGCAGTGAGAGGCCCGTGTACCGCAAAAAAAAAGAAAGCTGGAGTATCAATACTCATATCAGATAAAATAGACTTTAAAATAAAGAATGTTACAAGAGACAAGGAAGGACACTGCATAATGATCAAGGGATCAATCCAAGAAGAAGATATAACAATTATATATGCACCCAACATAGGAGCACCTCAATACATAAGGCAACTGCTAACAGCTATAAAAGAGGAAATTGACAGTAACACAATAATTAAGAGGGGAACTTTAACACCTCACTTACACCAATGGACAGATCATCCAAACAGAAAATTAATAAGGATACAGAAGCTTTAAATGACACAATAGACCAGGTAGATTTAATTGATATTTATAGGACATTCCATCCAAAAACAGCAGATTACACTTTCTTCTCAAGTGCTCATGGAACATTCTCCAGGATAGATCACATCATGGGTCACAAATCAAGCCTCAGTAAATTTAAGAAAATTGAAATCATATCAAGAATTTTTTTTGACCACAATGCTATGAGATTAGAAATGAATTACAGGGAGAAAAACGTAAAAAAAACAAACACATGGAGACTAAACAATACATTATTAACTAACCAAGAGATCACTGAAGAAATCAACGAGGAAATCAAAAAATACCTAGAGACAAATGACAATGAAAACACGACGATCTAAAACCTATGCGATGCAGCAAAAGCAGTTCTAAGAGGGAAGTTTATAGCTTTACAAGCCTACCTCAAGAAACAAGAAACATCTCAAATAAACAATCTAACCTTACATCTAAAGGAACTAGAGAAAGAAGAATAAACAAAATCCAAAGTTAGCAGAAGGAAAGAAATCATAAAGATCGGAGCAGAAATAAATGAAATAGAAACAAAGAAAACAATAGCAAAGATCAATAAAACTAAAATCTGGTTCTTTGAGAAGATAAACAAAATTGATAACCATTAGACTCATCAAGAAAAAGGAGAGGACTCAAATAAAAAAAATTAGAAATGAAAAAGGAAAATTTACAACAGACACCGCAGAAATACAAAGCATGCTAAGAGACTACTACAAAAAACTCTGTGCCAATAAAATGGACAACCTGGAAAAAATGGACAAATTCTTAGAAAGGTATAACCTTCCAAGACTGAACCAGGAAGAAATAGAAAATATGAACAGACCAATTACAAGTAATGAAATTGAAACTGTGATAAAAATCTTCCAACAAACAAAAGTCCAGGACCAGATGGCTTCACAGGTGAATTCTATAAAACATTTAGAGAAGAGCTAACACCCATCCTTCTCAAACTCTTCCAAAAAATTGCAGAGGAAGGAACACTCCCAAACTCATTCTATGAGCCCACCATCACCCTGATACCAAAACCAGAAAAAGATACTACCAAAAAAGAAAATTACAGACCAATATCACTGATGAATATAGATGCAAAAATCCTCAACAAAATACTAGCAAAGAGAATCCAACAACACATTAAAAGGATAAATATATATATATATATATATATATATATATATATATATATATACACACACACACACACACACACACATATATATATACTGTTAGGATTACAGTGAGTCATTGTTTAGAAGCTGCCCAAAGAAGTCTTTAGAAACACTCCTTTTTGTAAACCAGGTTAGTTCATAAGAGATAACATGATTGAGTGAAAGCCAGATACAAATATATAGTTTCACAAAGCAGTGTTCTCACATTACCTACTTTTCTTAATAAAAACCAAAAATTTTAGCCAAAAGTTTGGAGGTATTCTAAGAAACCCTTATGATTGATATTATGAAAACACATTTTCCTTCTGAGCATAAATTTACTTTGCCATCCAGATATATCTTCTTGGAATTTCGATCAGTGAAATTTAGTATATTTAGTTCAATAATGAAATTTTCTTCATCTCACGTGTAATTTTGAATACCTACTGGGTTAGTCAGGCTTTACGCTTAATGCCTTATGCTCCTCTATATAGAAAATATAATTTGGGACTTTGAACAGGTAAAATTCCCCTTCTGGTATGTTTACTAAACTTCTACGGTTTTCACAGTTATAGAATCATTTGTCTTCACATTTTTTGACTTTAGAAAAACATTTTTGTATATCTCATATTAAGAATTAAGTTTTCGGGTTTACCTGGTGGTGCAGTGGTTAAGAATCTGCCTGCCAGTGCAGGGGACATGGGTTCGAGCCTTGGTCCGGGAAGATCCCACATGCCGTGGAGCAACTAAGCCCGTATGCCACAACTACTGAGCCTGTGCTCTAGAGCCCGCGAGCCACAACTACTGACGCCGGCACACCTAGAGCCCATGCTCTGCAACAAGAGAAGCCACCACAATAAGAAGCCCGTGCACTGCAACGAAGAGTAGCCCCCACTTGCCGCAACTAGAGGAAGCCCGCATGCAGCTACAAAGACCCAACTCAGCCAAAAATTAATTAATTAATTAATTTTTAAAAAGGAATTAAGTTTTCTTGGAGTTATGTTTTCATAGTCATTAGTGGAAATGCAGTTTTTAGTAACCAAACTATTGCTTTCTCTTATAACCAAAGCCATGACTCATTTAGTCATGGAGTGCTCAGAGCTTGCTTAATAGAAGATTTTATCATGAAAACATATAAATCTCCATTGAAATACCATGGTAAGTTTTTTTTGTTCAAAACAATTTGTCCTTATAGAGCACCTGGAGAAAACAGTTCCTGATGGGGCCTAAATTTTGCAACTATATCAAAGACCAGGTATTAAAATTGCTATTATTGAGCTGATCACTGTGCAAAAATTTGCCAGGAATTTAACAAATAACAAGGAAACCACCTGATGAGAAAGAAGTGAGGTCAACTGAAGAACAGTTAGTACCACCACCACCACAATGGCTCAGAAAAATTGCTTTGATTGAAAAGGGAGGGTTTATGTGACTGTTAGGGAGATGTCTTACATTCATCATTCATATGTTCATTCCTTCTGTTGTTTAGTGAGCACATATTTTAAAATACATACTGTGCTTACCACTTAGCGATAATGATTGCTCTAGTTCCTGTTCCTAGGGGACAGAATGTTTGAAATCCAAGAGTAACAATTAAATAAGAAATTGTCTTCTCTTCTTGGTGGTTCTGTGTTAATATGGGAAAATTCTGCAAGGCATCTGGTCACTCCTTGATTCAGCTGGTGACTCTCAGAGAACTCATCAGAGAACTGAGAGTTATCTGTGTAATTAATTGAATTGGATTTGACCCAAACTGTTCAGAAGTCCTAGGGACTTTGGGAAAACCAAGAAGTTATTCAACTTCTAGGATTCAGAATGGATATATAGAAGAATTGTAGAAGCACGTGGAGGAAAAAAATGACAAGGAAAACATTTAGTGATTGACAGTTAAGTCAGTGAGACAGGCAGTAAATTGTACTAAGTTTAATGAAAAAGACTGAATTACTCTGTATTGAGACTTAAAGATAATTTCTAAGGGTAACAATAATGTACATCCTATATCCTATAGATTTCCATCCTTGTAAAGGATGAGCAAAACAATGTGTTGATCTTTCTTTCTTTCTGATCATTGAGACTGCCATCATCATTCTTCTAATTAGGGCAGTTTTCCTAATCTTAGGAGAAGATTTTTTCCTAAGATTTTACCTAATCTTTCCTAATCTTCCTAGCAGGAAGTGGACAACTATTCTTTTTTTTTTTTAAAACATCTTTATTGGAGTATAATTGCTTTACAGTGTTGTGTTAGTTTCTGCAGCACTATTTACAGTAGCCAGGACATGGAAGCAACCTAAGTGTCCATCGACAGATGAATGGATAAAGAAGATGTGGCACATATATACAATGGACTATTACTCGGCCATAAAAAGAAATGAAATTGAGTTATTTGTAGTGAGGTGGATGGACCTATAGTCTGTCATACAGAGTGAAGTAAGTCAGAAAGAGAAAAACAAATACCGTATGCTAACACATATATGTGGAATCTAAAAAAAAAAGTTCTGAAGAACCTAGGGGCAGGACAGGAATAAAGACGCAGACCTACTGGAGAATGGACTTGAGGACCCGGTAAGGGGGAGGGGTAAGCTGGGACAAAGTGAGATAGTGGCATGTACATATATACACTACCAAACGTAAAATAGGTATCTAGCGGGAAGCAGCCGCATAGCACAGGGAGGTCAGCTCAGTGCTTTGTGACCACCTTGAGGGGTGGGATAGGGAGGGTGGGAGGGAGGGAGATGCAAGAGGGAAGAGATATGGGGGTATGTGTATATGTATAGCTGATTCACGTTGTTATAAAGCAGAAACTAACACACCATTGTAAAGCAATTATACTCCAATGAAGATGTTAAAAAAAAACACACTTCACTCAGTTAAATTGCTTTACTATAAAAAAAGAAAAATATACTAAAGCAAAATATGTTTTTCCCCATCACATTAAGACAGAATAGCTTTCATTAATAAAAAGAAAGTCAAACAAACCAAAAAAAATTGAAATCCATATTTGATATCTAAACTAAAGTACTTACAGACCCATGTAAAGAAATGACCTTTATTTTCTTTAGAACAAAGTTGTATGTGTATACACATTTGTGTGTATGTCTATTCTATAATACACATTTTAGAAAACCAGAAGAGGGGCATGGAGTTGGTAAGTTTAGTCCAAAATGCCTAGATGATCCTTTAAATCCAGGTTATATCTTTTATTTCTTTATAAATATTCTATGGTTCAGCAGCATCAAGAGAAAGAAAATTAAATTTAAGGAGGAGAGGGCATTGTATATTCAAGTTCTATAGAGCAGAATAGGGCCAACTTCTGGAAACTGTTGGAATAAGGACATAAGCAAGGTAAGGAGGCTCCTGGTAAAACAGTGCTGACCTTCAGACCCACCTGATTTCTAGGTAGGAACCTTGAGGGGAAGAGGAACACTTTGTTTGACTTAGTGTTTCCAGCCCTAGCTAAGTGCCTACCATACAGTATGGACAAAAAATGGATAGTGGATAAATGATGGGACGGACATCAGCAGAGATCATAGGTGACATAGACAGCCTGGTTCAATGAAAAGAGCCTGTGATCTGAATGAAGCTAGGCAGGCCTGGCTTTGAATTCTAGCTCTGACGCCCTCTTTCCTGTGTAACCTGACAACTGTTATTTTACCTACTGAGAGTATGGTTTCTCTGTTGTAAAATGGGGTTATTTGCTATTGGGATTTCAGGGAGCCAATACCAGTCTTTCACCCATGAGTTCTGAACGGGCTGTAAGAATGATGGCAATTGAAATGTCAGCTTAAAAGGCATCTGATAAAGGCAGCTGGAGATATGGTTTAACTCTGTGACCAAATGGTCTTGCTAATAGTCTTGTCCTAAATCAATGGAAATATGAGGAGTAAGAATACAACTCCCCTCAACACCTACCCCTCAGGGCTTTATGATTTCATTTAGGTAGGCCATCAGTAAGTCTTAGCTTTCACTCTTCTCTCTCCATCAGAGTTTCAATATTTTGTAAATCAGTTGCAATGAGTATAAAGCCTGGTATGGGGTTAGGGGGCACATAGGGAGGGAATCCAGGACAGAGAAACCCTAGATTTTTAACAAGTAAGAGACCCATGCACAGGTTTCTTGAATGTGCTAGACTAAGAGTAATGCTTATAATAACCAATACATTTAAAAAATATTTCCTAATTTAAAAATAAAACTAATAACTTTTTAGTAAGTTATCTTAACATTACAGATATTTTGATTTGGTTAAGAGTCTTGAATCAAATGAATAATGTGAAAATTAATTCATAAATCTTAGATATCAGAAAGTGAAAAGAATTTGTGAGTTGTTGGATAACACTTCTATTTATATACATTAGCTTTTCCTGGATCACTTGACTGCCAGTATTTCATCTTAAGAGTGGCAATTAAGAATGGGAAAACATCCCCCATCCCACCCTTCCCCAGGTTTAGAATCCACTAAAACTTGTGGGATGAACATTTTACCCAAATATAGACCTTTTTGTGATTAAGTTAATTTACTCTTTTCAAACTGTGACATCCTGTTTATAAGAAAGAAGACTTATAAAAAGTCATCTGAAGCATGAACTAACTTCTAAAATCAACATTTTGGTGAACTTATGTGTTAAGTGAGTCACAACTATTTGGATGAGGATTTTCTGGTTTTGAAAGAGAAAGTACTTGGGAAAAAATGTCATTCTGGTTTCATTGAAATGGAAACATTTTAAAAATGGAATTTGCTAGTGAGCCTATCATATAACAAATTTCCACACACATTTCTTAAGTCACTTTGTGAATTTGTAGAGCTGCATCCCCCATGGGCCAAGTCTTAACCATCACAGTATGCATTTAGCCTTTGTAATCCTCCCCAGAAATTACATTTTAATAAATGCTGCACAAGGTAAAAATTTTTACAATATTTTGAGGGTAATGTTATTGACTTTATAAACTGAATCTTGAAAATTATTCTTTGTCCCAAAAGAAAGCTGAACTTGTATCTGTTCATATTATTTGCCTGATAAAAAAAGGTTCTCTTTTTACTCTGACCCTTTAGTAATTTGAAAATGTCATTGTGGGCAACTCACAGTCTAATTTATAATTAGAGAGTAATGTTACATTCAAAATTTTATATTTGATTTTTAATGTGTATTTGCTGTTTCTTAGCTGTTCTTCTGAAGGTACAGGTTAAATTTTGTGAATTGAGTACGTCCGTCACCCCTGTTTAAGCAGCCCTAGTCTCTGTGCTGTTGATCCTAAAATCTTTATCTCCTGCTCTGCCCTATTAAGTGTTAGATTACTATTTAAGGATCCTGCTGGCTATCTTGCCTGTTGGTACCTCAAGCACTTCAAATTTATTATGTCCCAGTTTGAATGACTTTTCCTTTTATTGTCACTGTTCCTTCCCCTGTGTTTCCTGTTCAGTTGCTGGTACCATCTCCCAATGAGGGTCTGTGGTCTCTGGTCATCCTATACCCCTTCCTTTCACTTATCACACCAACTATCTAGTTGTCAGTCCCTGACAATTCTGCCTCAAAAGTCTCTTCTTTCTATCCCAGTCTAACTCAGGCACAATCATTGCTTAGCTAGTTCAGAACAAAGTTTCTCATGGGGCTTCTCTGTCAATCCTCCTCTCTCGGCCACCAGATCTTTCTGTGCATATCGTCAAACACGAATCTGCCTATAAACTTTTACCTACTCCCCCTTACTTTAGGAGCAAGTCTTTACAACCTGCTACAACTTATTTTTTCTAGATTCCCCTCTTCTACCTGTCTGCTCCCTTGACCCCCTTCCAAATGTAGCTTTAGTCAATACTAACAGTCCTTTGAATATATCAAATATTTTCACACTGAACTTTTCTGTTTTGATCCTCATTATTTAAGATTCACCTTCTGTCTTCTCATTTTCACCCTTCCAGAAGTAAAAATCATTTCTTCTGTGTCCTCTCATAGTACTTTTTATTCACTTTCCCTATCACTTTTCCCTATACCCCATTGTGGTTAATTGTCTATGTGAGGCTTTCTCAGGCTAAATTATGAATTTCTCAAGAGAGAGACATGCTTTCTTCTATTGTGAAAAAAACTCACAACTGTTTCAGTGTTTGAAACTTAATTTAAGTGCCCTATTAATATGTGCTAAAGTTGGGATGTATTGAAATGTATTCAGATTCTCATAGGTGCAGTTACTATACCACATGAATGGAGAAGTAACATAGATTAAAGCAAAAGAACTCCTTTGCCAATTTTTTCTTGAGAGCTAGGGATTTAAATTTGTGACAAACATGGGAATTCCTCTGAAAAGTCAGCGAATAATGAATGGCAGTATCACCTGCAAGTTACTGTTTATTCAAAGTAGACCCACCAAGGCATTGTCTCTGGCATTTGTTATCAATCCATTGTATTGATATTTTAAAATAAGAACTACTTTCTGTCCGAGTTGACTTTGAATTGATTGGTTTGCATGTATTGATTGGTTAGCATGAATTGATAGGCAATAGGATAAAGATACAAAGTTAAATGCATACCAAAAAAAGTGTCATCTCTGTTTCCCATTTGTTGCAATAGAGGTGGAAAGAGAAACTAATATGCATGGAATAATTAAGTGCTACACTAGTTGAGATCAATTATAATAAACAAAAAAGAAACACGGGACAAGGAAAAATTGTTACTATCTGGAGAAGTAATGAAAGGTCTTATTAAGAACTTCCTAATACCTGAAACTAATAAAATATTGTAAATCAACTGTACTTCAATTTAAAAAATTGAAAAATAGATAAGGATTAATTGAGTGAAAGCAAGGAATTCCATATGAACAAAATAACATGGATCAACTGACAAGACGATTTCCGTGTTTAGAAAGCCAAAATTTAGTTGATAATTTTAGCAGGAATCTATATTATTTACTTTTATGAATATGAAGTTATTTTGTCCTACTTTGTTTTTCTCTCACAGGTGGATCAGATATTGAATATCTAGACTTCTATAAGCCTGTCGTATGGTTTTGGATCCTTGTAGGGCTTGCTTACTTTGCTGCTGTCCTGAGCATGATTGGAGACTGGCTCCGAGTGATATCAAAAAAGACAAAAGAAGAGGTAAGAAACAAGAAGTGTGCAAAAACAATGTTATTTAGCTAATTCAGTAAGGTTATTTTTAAACTTTTTTTTAACATTTATTTTTTTAAATATTTAAACATTACTTAAAAATTTTAATGTTTATGTTTGGTGTAAATTTGCTGTATGAGGCTATCAGTCACATGAGGTATAATTTATTGATTTAACCAAAGCTTACTAAGTATCTCTACATGCCAGATGATATCTTGCTGCTGAGGGTAATTTGTAATGAAAAAAGATGCAATTAAAAACATTTTCTTTATTATTTTTTTTCTTTTATTTCTTTATTTCCTCAAGAACACAGAGTAAATTTTATTCCATAAAGAGACAATAGGAAATATTTGTGTCAAGATACCAGTAGCATGAAAAAGTGAATGTATTATATAATATTGAATTTTTATCGTATTCACTTATTTCCCTTTTTCTTAGGGAAAAAGTGTGTGCAAGTGCACAAGTATACACACGCATGTATTCCCCAAAGCTAGTTTGCATTATGACCAATTTCCTTGTGTACTGACTTCGGCTGTTCAAAAAGATATCTTGTTATCTATTTTGTGCAACTGTATGTACAGAAATGACCATTAGAATTTTGACTCATGAAATTTTGGAAAGTTTGAAATTTAAATCTTGATTTTGAAATTTTTTATAGTTTAGAAATTAACTTTTGATTTTATATTGAAGGGTCCAGAAGTACTTTTAGTTTGAGTGTGACAAAGTAGTGTTTTATTATGATTTCTGTGTTTCTTGCTTCTGGGTCTTAGCCAACTTTACTAATTTTTTTCAGAGCACAGCAAATCTGTAAGACCTGCAACTATAGTACCCACTGTCTTCCTTTAATTATCCCTCCATTTCATTATCTGGCATTCATACACCAAGAGACATCAGTGTCAAAATCTTTGATTGATACAACAAGCATGATTCTTCAAACATACACCCAAAAGAAATAGAATAAGATAGGAAATGATAAAATTAATTTCTCTCTACAGACAAATATTTTCTTTGAAACACATCAAGCCATATAATTTCTTATTAATACCCAAGATGCCTATGGTAATTAGGAGGGTAAGTTATCCAACATTTCTCTTCATGAATACCCTATTTCTCAACACTAATTCGTATATTCAGTTTGTGTATATTAATCTATATCTTAGTTATGCCATAAAACCAAAAACATTATTATAAACAAATCAACAAGACAATATGCTTGACATTCTAGTTTAAATCATGTGAAGAGTGCTGCTTTGAACAGGACTTCAACTGATTTGCCCCAGTCTTAGTTATGCTCATTGTGTGTGTGTGTGTGTGTGTGTGTGAGAGAGAGAGAGAGACAGAGACAGAGACAGGGAGAGAATGAGGTAGGGAGGGAGAGAATTATGGTTATTTTAACTTCAGTGTACTTTTAAGGGTCTTGAGATGCTAAGGGGAACAAAGGAAATTGTAACTAGGAAATATTCTGGATAACATAGCTCAAAAGGGAACTTCTCAAACTTCCAGCCGTAAACTGGCATTGAAATGCATTTTAAAAACACACACAGATCATTTTTTTTTTAAGTAAAATAGAATTGAACAGAGCACATCGCTGTTAGATAGTTTAAAAAGTGTCGTTTTGTGGAAATATACATATATTTCCACCCACATATATACAATAAATATATATTATATACATATGTGCATATATATATCTACTAATATTATTATGGATCACAGTCCAAAAGTTGGAAAGTGACCAAGGCATATATAGAACAGGGGGAAATTTTATCTCTATGCCATTGATATATTTGATTAAAGTTTAAAAACTTGTTAAAAACCAGTGCTTTTTTGATAGGATTAGCTCGTACAAAGCACTAGCACATTTTTTCCAGAGTAGTGAGATAATATCTGTCTGCTTGGACTGCCATAACCAAATACCACACACTGGGGGACTTAAACAACAGGAATTTATTTTCTCACAATTCAGGAAGCTGGAAGTACCAGATTAAGGCGCTGGTTTCTGATGAGGTCTCTCTCTTTGGCTTGTAGGTGGTGCCTTCTTGCTGTGTCTTCACAGGGCCTTGTATCTGCACATATGCCTGGAGAGGGAGGGTGCTCTAGGCCCTTCCTCTTACAGGGACACCAGTCCTATTGGATTAGGGCTTGACCCTTATGACCTCATTTAACCTTAATTATCTCCTTAAAGGCTCTGTCTCCAAATAACGTCATAATGGGGATTAGGGCCTCAACATATGACTTGTTGGAGGAACCAATTCAGGCTATAAAAGAATCCTTTCAAAAATTTAAATTTCTACATTAACTGGCTTATTTAATATGAAAAACAAGTTTGTTTGCCTAGTTATGAGTGATCTTCCTGATTCTTAGCCAAATATGAGATGTATCATTGTGTTTTCAACACTGAAAACTAGAAAGCTATTCTTTTCCTAACATAAGTCTTTCGGCTTCTCCCTAGCCGTTTTTTTTTTTTTTTAACATCTTTATCGGACTATAATTGCTTTAAAAAGGTGTGTTAGTTTCTGCTGTATAACAAAGTGAATCAGCTACATGTATACATATATCCCCATATACCCTTCCTCTTCCATCTCACTCCCACCCTCCCTATCCCACCCCTCTAGGTGGTCACAAAGCACCGAGCTGATCTCCCTGTGCTATGTGGCTGCTTCCCACTAGCTATCTATTTTATATTTGGTCGTGTATATAAGTCCATGCCACTATCTCACTTCTTCCTAGCTTACCCTTCCCCCTCCCCGTGTCCTCAGGTCCATTCTCTATGTCTGCATCTTTATTCCTGTCCTGCCCCTAGGTTCTACAGAACCATTTTTTTTTATACATTCCATATGTACGTGTTAGAATATGGCATTTATTTTTCTCTTTCTGACTTAACTTCACTCTGTATGACAGACTCTAGGTCCATTCACCTCATTACAAATAGCTCAATTTCATTTCTTTTATGGCTGAGTAATATTCCGTTGTATATACGTGCCACATTTTCTTTATCCATTCATCTGTCGATGGACACTTAGGTTGCTTCCATGTCCTGGCTATTGTAAATAGAGCTGCAATAAACATTGTGATGCATGGCTCTTTTTGAATTATGGTTTTCTCAGGGTATATGCACAGTAGTGGGATTGCTGGGTCATATGGTATTTCTATTTTTAGTTCTTTAAGGAAACTCCATACTGTTCTCCATAGTGGCTGTATCAGTTTACATTCGCACCAACAGTGCACGAGGGTTCCCTTTTCTCCACACCCTCTCCAGCATTTATTGTTTGTAGATTTTTTGATGATGGCCATTCTGACCGGTGTGAGATGATATCTCATTGTAGTTTTGATTTGCATTTATCTAATGATTAGTGATGTTGAGCATCCTTTCATGTGTTTGTTAGCAATCTGTATATCTTCTTTGGAGAAATGTCTATTTAGGTCTTCTGCCCATTTTTGGATTGGGTTGTTTGTTTTTTTGATATTAAGCTGCATGAGCTGCTTATGAATTTTGGAGATTAATCCCTTGTCAGTTGCTTCATTTGCAAATATTTTCTCCCATTCTGAGGGTTGTCTTTTCGTCTTGCTTATGGTTTCCTTTCCTTTGCAAAAGCTTTGAAGTTTCATTAGGTCCCATTTGTTTATTTTTGTTTTTATTTCCATTTCTGTAGGAGGTGGGTCAAAAAGGATCTTGCTGTGATTTATGTCATGGAGTGTTCTGCCTATGTTTTCCTCTAAGAGTTTTATAGTGTATGGCCTTACATTTAGGTCTTTAATCCATTTTGAGTTTATTTTTGTGTATGGCGTTAGGGAGTGTTCTAATTGCATTCTTTTACATGTAGCTGTCTACTTTTCCCAGCTCCACTTATTGAAACGGTGGTCTTTTCTCCACTGTATATTCTTGCCTCCTTTGTCAAAGATAAGGTGACCATATGTGCAAGGGTTTATCTCTGGGCTTTCTGTCCTGTTCCATTGATCTATATTTCTGTTTTTGTGCCAGTACCATACTGTCCTGATTACTGTAGCTTTGTCGTAGAGTCTGAAATCAGGGAGCCTGATTCCTCCTGCTCCATTTTTTTTCTCGAGATTGCTTTGGTTATTCGGGGACTTTTGTGTTTCCATACAAACTGAAATATTTTGTTCTAGTTCTGTGAAAAATGCCATTGGTAGTTTGATAGGGATTGCACTGAATCTGTAGATTGCTTTGGGTGGTACAGTCATTTTCACAATGTCGATTTTTCCAATCCTAGAACATGGTATATCTCTCCATCTGTTTGTATCATCTTTAATTTATTTCATCAGTGTCTTATACTTTTCTGCATACAGGTCTTCTGTCTCCTTAGGTGGGTTTATTCCTAGGTATTTTATTCTTTTAGTTGCAATGGTAAATGGGAGTGTTTCCTTATTTTCTCTTTCCTATTTTTCATCATTAGTGCTAGGAATGCAAGAGATTTCTGTGCATTAATTTTGTATCCTGCTACTTTACCAAATTCATTGATTAGCTCTAGTAGTTTTCTGGTAGTATCTTTAGGATTCTCCCTGTATAGAATCATGTTATCTGCAAACAGTGACAGTTTTACTTCTTCTTTTCCAATTTGTATTGCTTTTATTTTTTTTTCTTCTCTGATTGCTGTTGCTAAAACTTCCAAAACTATGTTGAATAATAGTAGTGAGAGTGGACACCCTTGTCTTGTTCCTGATCCTAGAGGAAGTGGTTTCAGTTTTTCACCATTGAGAACAATGTTGGCTGTGGGTTTGTCATATATGACCTTTATTATGTTGAGGTAAGTTCCCTCTTTGCCTACTTTCTGGAGGGTTTTTATCATAAATCGGTGTTGAATTTTGTCAAAAGCTTTTTCTGCATCTATTGAGATGATCATAAGGTTTTTCTCCTTCATTTGTTACTATTATCACATTGTTTGATTTGCATATATTTATGAATCCTTGCATTCCTGGAATAAACCACAGTTGATCATGGTGTATGATCCTTTTACTGTGCTGTTGGATTCTGTTTGCTAGTATTTTGTTGAAGATTTTTGCATCTATGTTCATCAGTGATATTGGCCTGTTTTTTTCTTTCTTTGTGACATCTTTGTCTGGTTTTGGTGTCAGGGTGATGGTGGCCTCATAGAATGAATTTGGGAGTGTTCCTCCCTCTGCTGTATTTTGCAAGAGTTTGAGAAGGACGGGTGTTAGGTCTTCTCTAAATGTTTGATAGAATTCGCCTGTGAAACCATCTGGTCCTGGGCTTCTGTTTGTTGGAAGATTTTTAATCACAGTCTCAATTTCAGTGGTTGTGATTGGTCAATTTATATTTTCTATTTCTTCCTGGTTCAGTCTTGGAAGGTTGTGCTTTTCTAAAAATTTGTCCATTTCTTCCAGGTTGTCCATTTTATTGGCATATAGTTGCTTGTAGTAATCTCTCATGATCCTTTGTATTTCTGCAGTGTCAGTTGTTACTTCTTTTTCATTTCTAATTCTATTGATTTGAGTCGTCTCCCTTTTTTTCTTAATGAGTCTGGCTAATGGTTTATCAATTTTGTTAATCTTCTCAAAAAACCAGCTTTTAGTTTTATTAACCTTTGCTATTGTTTCCTGGATTTCTTTTTCATTTATTTCTGATCTGATCTTTATGATTTCTTACCTTCTGCTAACTTTGCAGGTTTTTTATTCTTCTTTCTCTAATTGCTTTAGGTATATGGTTAGGTGGTTTTTTTGAGTTGTTTCTTGAGGTAGGATTGTATTGCTGTAGACTTCCCTCTTAGAACTGCTTTTGTTGCATCCCATAGGTTTTGGGTTGTCGTGTTTTTATTGTCATTTGTTTCTAGGTATTTTTTGATTTCCTCTTTGATTTCTTCAGTGGTCTCTTGTTTATTAAGTAGTATATTGTTTAGCCTCCATGTGTTTGTATTTTTTACAGATTTTTCCTGTAATTGAAATCTAGTCTCATAGCGTTGTGGTCGGAAAAGATACTTGATATGATTTAAATTTCCTTTAATTTACCAGGGCTTGATTTGTGACCCAAGATATGATCTATCCTAGAGAATTTTCCCTGAGCACTTGAGAAGAAAGTGTATTCTTTTGTTTTTGGATGGAATGCTCTATAAATATCAATTAAGTCCATCTTGTTTAATGTATCATGTAAAGCTTGTGTTTCCTTATTTATTTTCATTTTGGATGAACTGTCCATTGGTGAAAGTGGGGTGTTAAAATCCCCTACTATGATTGTGTTACTGTTGATTTCCACTTTTAGGGCTGTTAGCATTTGCCTTATGTATTGAGGTGCCCCTATGTTGTGTGCATAAATATTTACAGTTGTTATATCTTCTTGGATTGATCCCTTGATCATTATGTAGTGTCCTTCTTTGTCTCTTGTAACAGTCTTTGTTTTAAAGTCTATTTTGTCTCGTATGAGAATTGCTACTCCAGACTTCTTTTGATTTCCATTTGCATGGAATATCTTTTTCCATCCCCTCACTTCCAGTCTGTATGTGTCCCTAGGTCTGAATTGGGTCTCTTGTAGACAGCATATATGCGTGTCTTGTTTTCGTATCCATTCATCCGGTCTTTGTCTTTTGGCTGGAGCGTTTAATCCATTTCCTTTTAAGGTAATTATCGATATGTATGTTCCTATTACCATTTTCTTAATTGTTTTGAGTTTGTTCTTGTAGGTGTTTTCCTTCTCTTGTGTTTCCTGCCTAGAGAGGTTCCTTTAGCATTTGTTGTAAAGCTTGTTTGGTGGTGCTGAATTCTCTTAGCTTTTGCTTGTCTGATAGGTTTTAATCTGTTCGTTGAATCTGAATGAGATCCTTGCTGGGTAGAGTAATCTTGGTTGTAGGTTTTTCCCTTTCATCACTTTAAATATATCTTGCCACTCCCTTCTGGCTTGCAGAGTTTCTGCTGAAAGATCAGCTGTTAACCTTGTGGGGATTCCCTTGTATGTTATTTGTTGTTTTTCCCTTGCCTCTTTTAATATTTCTTCTTTATATTTAATTTTTGATAGCTTGATTAATATGTGTCTTGGCATGTTTCTCCTTGGATTTATCCTGTATGGGTCTCTCTGTGCTTCCTGGACTTGACTGACCTTTTCCTTTCCCATATTAGAGAAGTTTTCAACTATAATCTCTTCAAGTACTTTCTCAGTCCCTTTCTTTTTCTCTTCTTCTTCTGGGACCCCATATAATTTGAATGTTGCTGCCTTTAATGTTGTCCAAGAGGTCTCTAAGGCTGTCCTCAATTCTTTTCATTTTTTTTTTCTTTATTCTGCTCTGCCATAGTTATTTCCACTATTTTATCTTCCAGGTCACTTATCTGTTCTTCTTCCTCAGTTATTCTGCTATTGATTCCTTCTAGAGAATTCTAAATTTCATTGATTGTGTTGTTCATCATTGTTTGTTTGCTCTTTAGTTATTCTAGGTCCTTGTTAAATGTGTCTTGTATTTTTTCCTTTCTATTTCCAAGATTTTGGATCATCTTTACTCTCATTACTCTGAATTCTTTTTCAGGTAGACTGCCTATTTCCTCCTCATTTGTTTGATCTGATGGGTTTTTACCTTGCTTCTTCATCTGCTGTGTGTTTCTCTATCTTCTCATTTTGCGTAACTTACTGTGTTTGGGGTCTCCTTTTTGCAGGATGCAGGTTTGTAGTTCCCATTGTTTTTGCTTTCTGCCCCCAGTTGGTTTAGTGGGTTGTGTAGGCTTCCTGGTGGAGGGGACTAGTGCCTGTGTTCTGGTGGATGAGGCTGGATCTTGTCTTTCTGGTGGGCAGGACTGCATCCAGTGGTGTGTGTTGGCATGTCTGTGACCTTACTATGATCTTAGGCAGCCTCTCTGCTAATGGATGGGTTGTGTTCCTGTCTTGCTAGTTGTTTGGCATAGGGTGTCCAGCACTGTGGCTTGCTGGTCGTTGAGTGGAGCTGGGTCTTAGCGTTGAGATGGAGATGTCTGGGAGAATTTTTGCCATTTGATATTACTCGGAGCTGGGAGGTCTGTGGTGGACCAGTGTCCTGAACTCGGCTCTCCCACCTCCAACGCATAGGCCTTATGCCCAGCTGGAACACCAAGACCCTGTCAGCCACATGGCTTTCTCTTGTGTGTCGTAGTCCAGAGGAAGATGCTGTGACAGTAGATGTCATTATGGTGTTCCAGTTCCTCTCTGCTGAGTCAAGGGCAGTGAGAAGGAGGAAAATCCATAGCATCCATGGTGTCGCTGGCAAAGCCCCCAGGGTCCCCGGGAAAAATACGATGGAATCTAGGTGATAAGGTCTACCTTTTGTGCTTAGTCTAGTTTCACTTGTCTATAGAAGCCGCGTGCAGAAGTCTTGCACCTAACTTGTTGGATTAGCGTTCCCAGCATAGAAACGCCAGGCTGGACACTTCGGCGGCTGTGTCCTCCCTAGCCTTTTGTGTGACATGTACTTTCTGGTGACTGCATCTGGGGAAAACTCATGTGAGTAAAGGCCCTGAGCAGGTTTATGGGAACCCTCTGGAGCTGCAGCTGCTCCGGACAGTTGAGCCAGTTACAATGGAACTGTCACTTTGAGCAGATGTGTATTTTCTAATTTATAATGCACTTTAGGGAAATGACAAAATTGGGTCACAAATTCAACAGAGAACGTGAAGAAAGAAAGGGAAAGACAATTTATAATTTATCTATAGATTAATAGGGCCAAAATTTTTATAAATGAAATTCTACTAACATTTTTACAGCAGTGGGGAAAAAATTTATTCGATAATTTTAGTCTAGAAATAATTTACTAAAGGACATAATTAAATAAAAACCAACTAAATACATTCTAGTTGTCATCTTTACACACATGAACCATGGTGGGTGACTGTTCACAATATATTCCTTACCTTTTGTACCTAAACCATTCCAGATACTCCAACTTCTAAAAACTACCTGAATGTTCAGAAGCAACAAGACTATTTCTAGTTCTCAATTCCATAAAAATGCTAAACTTTTTTTATAACTTGAAATTCTCACTATTAAAAGTGTAACTAGTACAAAATATAAAAAATACGAAATAATATATAGTAGCAAATTTCCAAGTGATGATACAAAAACACAAGATTTCCCCCAATGAAAAGATCGTGGCTAATAGTAAGTTCCAGTCTGACATTAGTTTTTCAAAAACTAATCTTCTTAAATGATATTGGTTAAGTGTAAACATAGAGCTCTAGTCATATGTGGCCCTATTTCTGTTTTTCATGTTAAAGTCTATTCTGTTTCCAATGAAGACTAATGTCAATGAAAATATTATGTTTTGGAGTAAGAAGAATAGTTTTTGATGAACATGCTGAAATAAAACATGTTGGTATAGCTAATCTATCTGAAATATTTGAAAGGAAAGGGTTAGTTGGAGCAACACTGCATAGTTTCAGAAGTGTCACATATAATTAGAGTTGATCTGCATCCCTCAAGGAAAAGAATAATGACCTTAATAATTTTTCCATGGAGACATAGGAGCTTCTGTAAAAGCATTTATTTGTTTCATTATTTTTTAAGCTCTAATGGAGAATAACACATGTTTAATATTAAGAATTGATATGACTAATTATCTTTTTCTATGAAGCCATGTACCCTCTTCTGAGGAAATGATGTTTCCATTTAGAAAATAAATATTATTTATGTATTCTAAATAATACAATAATACTGATATCTGAGGCAGGTAGAATAAAAATAAGCTGTGACCACAGCATTCAGAAAGTAAATTCCTCAGCAAGCAGGGAGTAGTACATCCTTATTATGTATAGACATAGTTCGTTTTGCTATTGTTGACATTCCTTGAGTTTGAAAGACCTGTGATTTCTATGTAGTTCTTGTATCAGTGTACATGTACCACAGTGTTTGGGATGTTCCTGTCCATATGTGAGACAAATACTACCTCAGCCCCTACATCAACGTCCCAGTGTTCTCAGGCCTTGTGGCACTACAGCTGACCACAATGAGTGGATAGCCAAGCATCACTTCTTTACCAATATAATTTCTTTAGCCTCTGAAGGTATTCATGCAAATGGAGATGCTCACTTTAGTAAGTTGGCCTTACATCATATTAAGAAAACTCCCTTTGATTGGGAAGCTCTAGTGCCTAGAAACCTTGAAAGATTGTCCCTAGAACTTGTATTTGGCCCCAGCATTGTGCAGGGACCTGAGAATACGGGGATACATAGTTTTCTCCTGCTGATGACCTGGCGAGAGCAGTTGTTCTCCTCTGAACTTAATTCAGGGTGGTAATGCCTCCCTTTAATGAAAAGAGCTGGGACTTAATGGCTCTTTATCTTGTCTGGAGATGGGGCATTAGAGAGCAGTTGCAGCCGGAGCCCTGGAAAGGTTACAGTAGAGTACATTATCATTATTTCTTAAGGGAGAAGTACTTTTAATATGAAAGGCTTTATATGCCCTTTGAGACAGTTTAGCCTTTATTCTGAAAACCTCAGGGAGCCATTGAAGAGTTTTAAAGAAGTGGAATGAAATATCTTGTCAACAGTGAGGAAGATGGATTAGAAACAAGCCTGATGCTGGGAAATCAGTTGGGAGAGATTATTGCAGGAATCCAGGTAATACAGAATGAAGTCTATGGTGGCAGTGGGCTAGAGATGAAAGTACGGATTTCAGAATGATTTGGGGCATCGAAGAGATAGGTAACCCTTTGGCCATGGTTAATAAAGAGAAAGAGAGGATGACATTCATGATTCTAGCTTTGGATGGGATTACAAAACACAGGAGAGTGAGAGATTCTGAGTTGAGAGGAGGAATGAGAATGTCATTTTGGACATATTGTGATTGAGGGCTGTGTTGGATATCCAGGTGGCTAATTCAAGTGTAGATAATTGGATATGCAAGCCTGGAATGTAGGAAGGATGGGAGCTGGAGAGAGAGTGGCGGGGTGGGGGGGTGCTCATCACAACATACATGACAATGGAAGTTGTGAGTATAGATGAATTCACCTAGTGAAGATTTGTAAAGTAAGCCAACAATAAAGCTAACAGTGGAACCCAGAGTAACACATTTAAGGGGGTGGACATAGAGACTGTAAAGGACTGGAAAGCAAATAATATAGTCAAAGAAACTGATTCATGGAAGGGCAAAGACGTTGAGGTTTTGAAGAGAGGATGGTCCAAATTATGGATAAACAAGATGAAAAGACAACCCTCAGAATAGGAGAAAATATTTGCAAATGAAGCAACTGACATAGGATTAATCTCCATAATATACAAACAGTTCATGCAGCTCAATATCAAAAAAACAGACAACCCAATCAAAAGATGGGCAGAAGACCTAAATAGACATTTCTCCAAAGAAGACATACAGATAACCAACAAACACGTGAAAAGATGCTCAACATCGCTTATTATTAGATAAATGCAAATCAAAACTACAATGAGGTATTACCTCACACTGGTCAGAATGGCCATCATCAAAAAATCTACAAATAATAAATGCTGGAGAGGGTGTGGAGAAAAGGGAACTCTCATGCACTGTTGGTAGGAATGTAAACTGATACAGCCACTATGGAGAACAGTACTGAGGTTCCTTAAAAAACTAAAAACAGAAGTGCCATATGACCCAGCAATCCCACTACTGGGCATATACCCTGAGAAGACCATAATTCAAAAAGACACATGCACCCCAGTGTTCATTGCAGCATTATTTACAATAGCCAAGACATGGAAGTGACCTAAATGTCCATCAGCAGAGGAATGGATAAAGAAGATGTGGTACCTATATACAATGGAATATTACTCAGCCATAAAAAGGAACAAAATTGGGTCATTTGTAGAGACGTGGATGGACCTAAGAGAGTGTCATATAGAGTGAAGTAAGTCAGAAAGAGAAAAACAAATATCGTATATTAATGCATATATGTGGAATCTAGAAAAATGGTACAGATGATCTTATTTGCAAAGCAGAAATAGAGACACAGACGTAGAGAACCAATGTATGGATACCAAGGGGGAAGGGATGGGTGGGAGGAATTGGGAGATAGGGATTGATATATATACACTATTGATACTGTGTATAAAATAGATAACTAATGAGAACATGCTGTATAGCACAGGGAACTCTACCTAATGCACTGTGGTGACGTAAATGGGAAGGAAATCCAAAAAAGAGGGGATATATGTATATGTATAGTTGATGCATTTTTCTGTACAGTAGAAACTAATGTAACATCATAAAGCAACTATACTCCAATAAAAATTAATTTTAAAAACTCAAATGAAAATAATAAATTCAATAATAAATAAAATTTTCTATGGCTATTCAATAGAACCTATAAAGAAATAAATATATTTTTTTAAAAGGTAAAAAACAAAAAACCAAATGATGGATCAGACTGGCTAAAGACAACGGGGAAGAAAAGGAATCCAAGGAAAGACTGACACATTAACATAAAATAGATAAATAAATTAACTAGAATTCTCTATAAGGTTGTGCTCCAAGGGTGCCACTCCTGTAGCAAAAAATGTAAATATTGCCCCCTGGAATTGTGCAATTCACTGGGTATATCCTAAGATAGTTCTTTGGGCACATCAAGCACAATTCCAAAGGGTAATAGTCACAGAATATTTTATGGAAATGGGACCCTTGGAGCACAAGTAATAAAAAAAAAAAAACCCAAAAAACCTGTATGAATAGTGTCCCTGGAGATTGAGCAGTGTGCAGCCCTGATCCTGGGTACTGCTAGGCATGCATACATGGTAAATACGGACAGTGGTGGCGTGGGAGGTGAGCTGTGGAATGACAGTGTCAGATGACAGGAAAAGGAAAGCTGATCTCACAGAGGCCATTTAGGAGGCTATTTACTGTCTAATTTACTCCTAAATCATTCATTTATTCATTCATGAAAAAAAAAGATTTACTAAGTACTATCTGATGAGCACTATATTAGGTTCTGGGAGTAACTTTCCATCTGTGGGAGTTTGAGGCTGATCTCTTGGGAAGATTCCATAGGTGGTGCATTTCCTTATTGATCTTTATAATGTTTGCTTTTACTTTGCTTCTTCTAGAGATGGAAAAAGGAATTTTGAAAAAGGAGGCACTTAGTCTTTGATTAATTCTCAAAATAGCCTACTTTTACTTTTTTTCTTTTCTCTGTCTCCTTCCCTTCTTCTCTCCTTTCCTTCCTTTAATCCTCAGACAGCCCATCAGACTTTGTAGTTGTTGCTTTGATTTCTAACAGATTTGGGGGAAGGGTGGTATATTTTTGTTTTCCTCTGTTGAGATACTAAAGTAGTTATGAATGACTGAAGTTGGACTATGGGCACAATATACAATGATCATAAGACTTCTCAGGTTTATTTTTTAATGCATATAACTCTTCTTTGATTAAAGGGTAGGAATAGAATAAAATAGAAGCAGTATCACATTGTGTTGTTAAAATAAGGCATATTTAAAGGGTCCTTGTTTTCTGTCCCATGGGGAAGGCGGTGTCCCTCGCTATTGCTTTGGGGAAAAGATCAGAGCAGACTTCGAGCTTTGTCTGCTAGTTTATATTTCACTTTGCCTAGTAGTGCCAAGGAGAAAGGAAGTTCCTTCTCTTTTTTAGTCCCACCCTCAGCTCAGCAAATTATTACCTATTTAGTAAATAGGCAATTGGAAAGGAGAAGAAAGGAATGAATAACAAGATGACTTAAATTATGCTTTGAGACAGTAGTAACTCTCACACAACGGGGTATGTCTAGTTTCTAAATCAATTTTATGGACAGTCATTTCTGTAGAGCTCAGACCCCAAATTGTGTCTCTGTATCAGCTCAGTATTGTGTTGCATACCGTGAACCTTTGTGAGTCTTAATGTTAGGAAGTTCTTAGAAGGCAAAATATATGTTAAAACCAAAACAGGGTTTGAGAGTGGTGAAAATGGAAATACTCTGCTTCTAGAATATGCTTTATTTCTTTTTTAAATCTTAAATGAGATAAAGGGTTCAGCTGTCAAATAAGTATTGCTAATAAGGAAACTGAAACACAGGGAGGTAAGGTGACTTACTTAAGGTTATACAGCTAGTACGTGATAGAATCAGTAGTCAACCCAGATGGCCTGACTGCATGGCCCAGCCTTTTTGTTAAACTAACTTTTTTCCTATGCTGCCTCCCAAGTGCTCAAGAGTTGGTTATGTATTTTTGTTACTTTTCTTTTTTCCTTATTATTTTATATGTAGGTAATAGCGACACATTAGAAATAAGTACCCGAATCTGATGCTTCTGTTACTACAAAGAACAGATACCCATCTGTAGCTACAAAGAAGAGCTTTGGGAATTTAGTTCGGTCACTGGTTGGGTTATGGTATAGATCAATGAAATCTTGAAATCTAAAGTTCTGACATTCTTTTAAATGAGTGGAAATGATTTGTATCATTTCTAAAACGTTCATGGGCTTTGGAACCCTTAAAACTGAGATTTAATTCTATCTTAACCATTTACTAGCTCTGTAGACTTTGCCAAAATACCTCATCTCTGAGTCTCCATTTTCTTATAAAGTGAGATTTAACCTCCTTTATGAGGTTGCTGTAAAGATTCAGTGGGTAGTGTGGAATGTGGCTAAATGCTTACTGAATGCTTGTTCTTTTCCTCATGGGTTTTCGGAAGGAATTAGTATCAAAGTATTTCCCAAATCAAATGGCCTGTAAAGTTCTAAGACTGTCATCTATATGTCATCATATATCGTTCTATATAGAATATAAAATGCTGTGCGTGCTTATATGTCTAAATGTCTTATCTGGTTGAAATGATAAACACAAAAGAAAAGATAAGCAAGAAAACATTATGTACATTGCTAGAATTTGATCATAAACCCAGGGTCCAAAATAGCCTAGGAAAAAAGTGGGTTCAAGAATTTCAAGTATGTTGGATGTTCTATGGATTTGAAAACTAGTTTTTGCATTAAATGTTCCTTTAATATACCTAGATCACTGTTATCTTAATTCCTCTCTTGATTTAGAGCCACAGATTTTCTGGTGTCCTGATGTGTGGACTGAGGTAGAATCCACCTTTATTGTTCCTTTTATTAAACTGAGAGTGAGAGCTCAACTGTTACATTAAAGAATAAAAACATGAAGGAATATTCCTCTTTTTCTGTTTTAGATTGAACCCTCACTATTTCTGTAACTTCTTTTTGCTTCAGGTATTTCACAGAATGTCATCTGGTAATGGAAATTCAGAGTACTTTTTTCTATTCATTTGTACACAATAGGAAAATAACTTAAGATAACAGTTTTTGCCTCAAAGCACTTTATAAGTAATTTAGTTTTCTTTAGCTAGAGAGCACATTATGGGGATTTAATGCATCAAGGTATAATATTGTCTGTCTCTTTTGACTGTTTTGATAATGTCATCTGTTCTGAGAATTTGTGTTAGGAAAAGTGACCGCATGAACTTGGCTTTCAAAATTGTTTTCGGACTTTCTTCATCAAACCAAAGTATTGTGCTCGCCTGTATTCAGGGCTAAAATCAATCACATTTTACAAAAAATCAAACCTGTGTTTTCTGAAAACACAAGCAAGTGTGTTCTCAAAGATGGATCGACACAATTTTAAAAATTTCCTCTGTAGATGGCTTTCTGAAAGAATATTAGTTTGTGGTCAGTCAGAGTTGAGAGTAGGTAGAACACTTTGAAGTTTAATCAGGGATTATTTAATCATCTTTAGCAACAAAATATGGTGAATTGTTCAGTGTTTAGTGGATGGCACCCTAATTTTAGTAAGGGAATTTCATCTTCCTGCCTCAATCTTGATTTGAACCAAAAGAATGGTTTCCGATTAATGATATGTGTGCGTGTGTGCGTACACAGATACACAAAATCTCCTGTTTCTGAATAAGGAAGAACCCCTGTTTTTCCTCCAGTAAAAGGGTTAGTCATCAGTGCTATTCATTTATTACACAAATATTATACATTATTTATTATACAAATATTTTCATTTGTCTCTCCATCCAGACATATGGTAGGATTGCACTTTCTCTTTCCCTTGTGGGTGGCGAGCCATAGGAATAGTTCTGGCCAACAGTTGTGTGCAGAATGGGAAGAAGGTTTAATTGCACCTGTGAACCCCTCAAGTGCTTACTTGCCTCTGGCTCAGTGACCATAAAGATCACGGTGCTGTGTCAGCCTGGGTCCCTGAGTAACCGCAATGAGCAGACCCTGCTGCTGACGTGTCACGGGCATTCAGCACGAGTGAGGCATTAAGCTTTGTTGCTTTAAGCCACTGATATTAAGGAGCTGTTTGTTCTAGGTTATAACCTCCTCTGTCCTGACTAATCCAGTAAAATACACTTGCTCTAACTTGAGGAAAGAGTGAAAGTAACAATAATAATTTAGAAGATTTAAATGTTACGTGCCATACTCGTATTTGGTGAGTTTTGTATTAGTTTCCAAATCTCGGATAGGATTAGATTTATTATCTGCATTTATATTATTTAAGATATATTATCTGTATTTATCTTATTTAAGACTCGCTAATGGTTTTATTAAAATACAAGCATCAAGGTAAGGGTTGAAGTAAAATAGAGCAACCTGCTTTGTAAAGAAAGTATAGATGGGCTTTAAATTGGCCAGAGACCACATATTCCTGTTCCTATAAAAAAGCAGTCTCTCTGCTCATTCGGGATTATATACCCATTCAAAATTGGGTTCAATGATATTAAATCTCTTGTATATGTAAACTTTCTGAAATAAAGAAATTTGAACTGATGTTAAGTTTCATAAAACCAATGCATAATACCAGAGTAATCATGGATATAATATAAAAGAGCAGGGTCTCCTCATATAATATTATTTTTGCAATTTATTAGGTTGAACTGTATGAAATTGTTGACATTCAACTAGTTTTGACCTTAAGAATTACAATTTCATATGGTTGAACCTAATATTCAACTATATTTACACACCAGTTTCTACAAATAATATAATTTTCATATTATAATCTATCATTAGATTATGACCTGTGCATTATGCAAGATCATATATGGCTAGCCATTTCTGGTATACTTTCTTTATTCAGTACTTGGCTAAAAGTTTTCCAAATTCTGTTTTATTATGTATAGACTATAGACTGATTATCTCATCTCAACTCAGACAGACTAATTTGTTGTACTTGCATGTTTCACAAATCTATCCCTGTCACTTGTCACTCCAAACTGTAGCTCTGGATTTCCCTCTTTTCTCACCTGGCCGTGTCATAACTGCGGAAGCTCTCACTGGGGCTACGTAACTGCATTCATAGTTATAGACTCCTCAATTTATTTCCCGTAAGGCAGCTAATATGAGGCTGAAACAATTTATAAAACTTTGAGGAAATCTTGAGGATAACTTACGGGAATTACAGAGCAGAAAAGGGAAGAATTTATGCTTGGGCAGTGAGACAATATTGCTCATAGAATTCATTGGTCGTCTTCTCAAAGGGTCCCCACTTGGTGATCTTACTCCTCAACCCCTGGCTCTGTAGCGTATTGCTGGGGTCTGCTTATCACTCTAGACCCGTTCATTCTATTGGGTGTTCCTTATCCTGAGTGCAGGGACCAAACCAGCAAAAGATAGGTTGACACAATAATAATACAATATGTGCTATACACATATAGATGTATAGATGTATAGGTATATAGACATATACACGCACACACACAATATATGCAAATATACGCTCCCACAAATGGAGAGGGCTGTTTAGATTCTTAAACGTGATACTGGAGATCTCAGTCTAAAGCAACTCCATTTGGATTGCCTCTTCAGGTAAGGTTGTTCTTAGTAACTGTGGATATGTACTTGACTTACATTTCTGTGATTGAACAAACAAAACAAACAGACGTGGTCACCAAAATAGTCACGTTTATAATGAAGGGGGTCCCACTACAAGGATAAACTCTAGCTCCAGAATAGCAGGCTACACATGATCTCTGAAATGTCTGTTTTTTCACCTTCAGAATTAAAACAAAACAAAACAAAAAGCTTCTCACATCTTATAGCTGTTAATCACTACTATACCTAGTTGTTCATAACCACTCTGGTTTTACTGTTTCATAATCTCTCCGTATCGGCAAGCACTTAGTTTTCTTTCTAGGTAGAAAATCAATCGTGTTGGGAAATCTTACTATACAAAGCAGTTTATTTCCAAAATTGGAAGCTATGTGTATAAATATGACGACTTTTTCATGGTCTTCCTCATAATTGCCACGACTTGGAATATGCTGATGGCCCCTTCAGTTTCCTGGTGCCTACTTGTGAGAAGCTAAAACATTTCTATTAGTGAGTGTATTTTTATGTTACCCAGTGCTTTATATATACACGTCTATATTCATCTTTATACAAAAATATATGGATACTATATTATATATTCATCTTTACTCCAATTTGTGCCATTTCTACCATGCTTTCAGAGCCTGCTGGACAGATTTTGCCTAAATATAAGTTCCGTTTAAGGACTACTGTTTTGCGTTCCATACGCATTTCCAAAGGAGCAATAAAGTCTGTGAGGACATATATAAGCAGGGCAGGATAAAAATTACTTTCCTATTTTGAAGCCACATGGACAGCAACATGCAAACTTTGTCATAAAGGTGAAGTGATCAAAAGGCAGTAGAGTCTGAGTAGAGGAGAACTAAGGATTTCACTGAGTAGTGCTTCTAATATGCAAGTTGGGGACTGTTATGCCACCCCACAAAAGATGCGTAGCACAAGTGGCTTCGTTCCACAAGGACTCATTGACTGGTTTGTTCATCAAACACGCTTTCATTGTCCATGGTGTGGGTATTGGGAATAGAGGCATAAAAAAGAGATAGCATTTGCCCTCAAGGAGAAATTTCCAGGTACTTGGGGGTATATAATTACTAATAATTACTCCAGGGTAGGAACTATGATAGATATATAAAAAAGATGCTTTGTGTTCAATGGTGTACAGAAATAGAATTACTAAATCTAGTTGGGTGAATTGGAGAAAATTACATAGAGAAGGTGGTATCCTTGACCTCTCTTTCTTTCCCATTTTACATTCAGTCCAGACTCAAACCACTTCTCACTTTCTCATCATCCTTTCCTGGGCCATCATTAGCTCACATCTGGATTATTCCAGAAGCCTGCTAACCAGTCTCCCTGCTTCCACCTTTGCTCTCTGTAAAGTTTATACTCAACCAAGATGCCAGAGTAATCCTTTGAAACAAGTCATATCGTAATTTCTCTGCTTAGAAGTTTCCCAGTGTCTCCCCATTGTTCTCAGAGTAAAAATTAGAGTCTGTAAAATAGCAGAAAAGGTTCTATATGGTCTAGTCCCCGTTATCCTGACGTCTTCTCTTACTATTCCTCCCCACACTAGGCACACCCGTTCCAGTGCCTTTGCACTGGTCGTTCCCTGCATCAGGAATACTCTTTTGCAGGGTATCTATCTGCCTGAATCACTTCCTAATATCTTCTAGTCTTTTTAAAAAAACAATTTTAATTTTTAATAATGAAAATGATTTGCCATTTCAGAAACAACTTTAGGGGAGAAAACTCTTCTCTATAAAAACAAACTCATCAAAATTATAAATAGTGTAAGTTTTTACTTCTTCAGTTTAAAATGCTCCCCTGCAGTTCTACCCCTCCATTCAACATCTTTCCTGTACCATCACATATTGATAAGAAACAGTATTACAGCAGAGCTTGACGGTTTAATTTAACCATAAGAATTTGTACAATGATTTTTAAAAAACCTTTGGCCTTAGTGGCTTTCCTTCTTTTACATTAAAAGTGCTGCTGCAGTAACCCGTGTGGAAGAGAACATCCTCATCACCTGCCATTTTGTCAATGAGGCCACATCTGACCATCCTATTTAAAGCTGAAACCCCTCTCCCCCCAGCTGTCTTGATTCTCCTTGCCCGGCTCTAGTTTTTCATCATATCTGCCAACTTCTAACATTCTGTGGGGTTTATTCATTGATCGTTTCATTGTTTATTGCCTATTTCTCTTTCCAGAAGGTATTGTTCATAGGGAATGGATTTTTGCTATTTTACTCTATCGAAATGAAGTAAAACAGCCCTTGGCATATAATAGACACTCAATAAATGCTTGCTGAGCTGAATGAATGAAAAAGTGTAGAGATAAAATGATTCAGAATTCAGAGGAAGGGGTATGATTTGGAATTTGGAAAAATTTGGAGAGGTCTAAAATAGGGAGTAACTTTTTCATGCTTATTTTCAATTTTAGCATATCTTGTACTTCTTCAGTGATAAAAGAGGAAAGAAAGGGCTAGTTTTCCTCTCTGTCAAATCAGAGAGATGATTTTAATTTTGTTCATTTTTTTAATGTTTTCAGTAGAACTCAAGGGTACTTACTTTGGTGGCTTTTATTCATTCTATTATTGCTTACAGAAACAAAATAAATTAATATTTAAGAGATGACTAATTTCATACTGAAATAGCTTGACATTTAAGCTGGTTAGAATTTTCCATAGGCTAAAACAATTTATGTTTCAATTAAAAAAACTTGAGTCATTACTGTAGTATGAAATTTGATACCATCAAGCTAGAAGCAAATTCGAAAGTCTCTCGCTGCAACCAAATGTCAGGAAAATTTCATTTTTATTTCTGATGTGCTGATTTCTTGACAATTTTAATATTTTTGTTGTTTGTTTTATTTTAAAAATAATTTGTTCTTATTATTCCTTGCTGCTATGTTAAAGAGTATCCCCCCACACCCCATGTGAAATATTGTTTGTGGCAGCTGACATTATTTTAAGCATTAAGAACATTTTTCAGAAGGTTTTAATGCTTTTAAACTTTCTAAGCTCTGTAAAATTGCACATTTTCTAATCTGAAGGGCATTTATTTGATTTGAAAAGTAGAATGTTTGCATGAGAGAAGAAAAGTGCAGGCAGGAAGGGTGACTTGTATATAACTGACCTGTTTCTAAAGAATAGTACACATAATAATAGTATTGGGTAAAGTAAAGAAGGGGGTTTAGAGAAGTTGTTTTCTTAATGTGAAATTAAATCAGTATGAAATTCCAAATGAAGAGTCAGTATTTTTCCAAGATCTCCAATTAGAATATATAGTTACCTCCAACACAGAATGCTGAATAATCTGCTGCTTGTTTTTTTAATTAGAGATCTTTTGCTCAGAAATGATGATTTCACAATAGTTGTTAATTTCAAATACTACAGGTTTTCTTCTCCCTTTGGCGCTTAGCAGGAGTGTCCTTTATTGGGAATGGTGTGTCTGAGATTCAGTTAGATCTCCTTGCGAATTCTGAATGAGCAGTTTAGGGAAAGTAGTTGTACTATCTCCCCTCCCCTTGACCAATTTACACTCTAAAGATCCTTGGGACATTTAGCACTTAAATGCTAAATGAGATAATCTGTATTTGTGCTACATTAATGACTATATATAAAATAAAGTCTCAATGCTTTTCATAATTTGAGGGGGAAACATATGGGGATGCTTATGCTTGGCTGGAAGAAAAGTATTCCTGGCTTGAGATGTCATGTAGTTTAAAGCCTATCAAAAGTGAAAATATTTTATATAGTCTTATATCCAAGATAGACAAAAGTTTTGTTTTCCTACATTTGACCAATAGGAAAGCTCACATGCTTCATGGAGTTTTTTTTTTTTTTTTGATGTGGACCATTTTTAAAGTCTTTATTGAATTTGTGACAATATTGCTTCTGTTTTGGTTTTTTGGCTGCGAGGTATGTGGGATCTTAGCTCCCCAACCAGTGATTGAACCTGCACCCCCGTACTGGAAGGTGAAGTCTTAACCACTGGACCGCCAGGGAAGTCCCCGTTCATGGAGTTCTGTTCATGTAGTGGAGGGAGATGCCATCATCCATGTTTTATGGAGGCTTAAGGAAATGAAATATGAACAAGTTAGAGCACTCTTCTTATTTTATTTATTTATTTATTTAATTTTAAAAATTTATTTATTTATTTATTTGCGGTACGCGGGCCTCTCCCTGCTGTGGCCTCTCCCGTTGTGGAGCACAGGCTCCGGACGCACAGGCTCAGTGGCCATGGCTCACGGGCCTAGCCCGTCCGCGGCATGTGGGATCTTCCCAGACCGGGGCACGAACCCGTGTCCCCTGCATCGGCAGGCGGACTCTCAACCACTGCGCCACCAGGGAAGCCCCCTCTTCTTATTTTAAATAAGCAGATTCAAGCTTATAAAAAAGTTCTCCCCAATTTTACAATCAAGGTTTAGAATTATTAGAAATGATGGCTATTGTTAAATAGTAATACACTAAAGCTGGATCTCATAAAGCAGTACTTCCTTAAAATAAACAGAAGAAGTGTTAGGAATATAAATGTGAAGTTGCCTCTAGAACCTCTACCTGCCAAATAACCCCTAGGTTCTAATGAAAAGTGTAGGTTCTATAGTTGAAAGCATAAAACTCAAAAGTGTTATTTCAGAAGTTCTTGGAAAATGTCAAAGTTCTAGAATTTAGTATTTGATAAATATTCTGTATCCACCCATCTCTCCTGTTGTCTGTGGGGGTCTTTGCATGCATCCCTAATTTGACACTACCAGCTGAGCCAGAACAACTTTAAATGTATATGTCTATATTATCACCTCTTTGAACCTGTTTATTATTACAGATGTGCTGTACTTGTTCACATTTGGCATCCACGAATAGCAGGACATTCTTGTATTTAAAAGCTCTCAGATAGCTGGGTGTTTTCTCTCACAAAGCAATCATATGTGTGGCTTGTCCCTGTTGGACAGTCTGACAATTTAAAGAGATTTTTTTAACTAGAGAAAAATGAAATGGTTATTTCCCTCCTCTCTTCTCTTTCCCTGGAAGTTTCCACCTGCCATTATGCAAAATGCATAAGCAACCAACTTTTACATCTGAACGAAAAGAAGATAGGGAGGCTAGTGAGAGGGGAACTTGGGAATAGTTAAAGCTTTTGAGGGCTTTGTCATGAGCCCAGAACATGGTAAATAAAATCAGACCCAGGCAAAAGTTGCATCTCACTCCACCCTCTCTAACTATTGGTTTAATGTGAAAGATAATGAATCTGGGTTTATTTAGTCAGTATCAAATTAAAAACAATAGGTAACTCTGGCATGATACCTGGAGAGACATTTGGATTGTCCTTGCTTCTTCCTGCCTTTTCTCACATTCCTGAATGTTCCTTGCCCCTTTAGGACTTGATGTAATACAAGCTTCATAAAATAGCCAGACCAAAGTATAATAGAGACCCACTATAACACAGCTCTCTGTTAAATGGATACAAGCAAAATTAGGTCAAATCGTGTTCTCAAAAGCATGAAGTGGTATCATACGTGCTATGCAGGAAAGTCAGCCTGGAGGAGGTTAGCAGCGAAAGTGAAAGGTTCCATTTCATTCTCTCTCAGTAGAATTCTTTACTATTTGTGTGGTATGAGTAGATGCTTTGGACGCTCTGACCGCCACAGACAAGGAGCGTGCGTGTCCATCGTGCTGCCTTTCCAGATACTATTTAGAAGCATCTATTGAAGGGAGATTGATACATAGCTTGTTGGTTTTTCTTTCACAATGGAGGCTTCCTATGTTTTATCCTTACGTTCAGTAGCATTGTTTTTCCCTAAATTCTAAATCCATAAGCCATCAGTAGACACAGATGGGGACATAGGTTCATGGCATTTCTGAGGTGTATACATCACCCAGGGAAATCCCCTGCACTCTTCTGGGGGCAGAAAACTAGCTGTGTCTTGCCGTCCCATCCTCAGTATTTCCATTGCCCCGTCTTTAATTTTCTGTATTTCCTTCCTGTTTCTTAGGCAGCCTCATCATAGTTTGGCCAACTTAATCAGAATACAGTGGTATGCTTGTAAGACAGGGCCTGTCCCACACAGTGAGCAGCCTTTCCGTAGGACTATTCTTGGCAGCGCTAAAGTCGGTTTAGGAAAAGCAGCTATGAACACTGGTTTCGTGTGCAGTGAACACTGCATTATTAGACCTTCTCTGCTACTTTTACTTGTTGTAAAAGAGTGGGGGGACATTTCTGATTTTGTATTATTTTCTAAAAGTACATGACCAATTTTACTTTTTTTCTGAAAGTTTTTTTATACATTCATAAAAGAATAAAAGCATGATTTTTTGAGTCTAGTTTAAAGATGGCAGTGGAAGGGCATTCTGTGGACCAGTGCTGTCATATAGAAATATATGCAAAGCACAAATGCAAGCCACATATGTAACTTTAAATTTTCTCATAACCTCTTTTAAAAAGTAAAAAGAAACAGATGAAATTAATTTTAATAATACATTTTAGTTAACCTGATATATTTAACTACTGTCATTTTGATATGTAAGTGTTGAAAATAGAAAACTTAAAAGTGAGATACTTTATAGTCTTTGTAATAAAATTTCATTATCCGGCATGTATTTTATACTTACAGTGCATCTCAAATCAGACTGACCATGTTTAAAGTGTCCAATAGCCAGAATGACAGTTGCCACTGAAGTGGACAGCACAGCTATAGAGTAAGATGAGAATATAGACTGTAGCCTATATTATAAAATATAGACTAAGAATCTCTGGCAATAACCTGTTTTAAAACAGAGATGCTTCTTCTGTGCTAATGATATAGGTTGTATTTTTCCTTCTAGAAATTTTATTGTCCTTAATTGATATCATTTCAAGGAGTTACAAAGGAGAAGGGTAAAAGGCAATTTGCAAAGGCAGTGACATAAACGTGTCAATTCACCTTACTTACTCTTGTCCCTATTTGAAGCAGTTCTTGGAGAATATCTTTAGCTTAGTATTAGGATTACTGTTGCTGCCTCTGCATTTCATCTAATGGGTCAAGGTGAACAGCTATAGGTGGATCACCAGTTATTTCAAAGGACTGCTGTAAACGTCGACCACCCACACCCATGCAGTTGTACATGGGAGAGTTTACTTTGTAAGAGCGATTTTCTGGAAGCAATTTCCCCTTTGAAAATGAAGTTGGAAATATGATTTTCCTGGATCTATCTGCTTAGACCATATTGTCTATTGTCTTCACATTCCTTTATGAAAAGTTTAAATATGACAAAGCTATTTTTAAACTGATAGAGCATGCATTCAGAGATAAGTGCATTAACCTCTGAAAAGAGCAACAGACAACAACAAAATGAAGACTTGTTCTTCTCTCACTTCTTTATTACTCACTTCTCATCTTCTTTTTCACACCCTGAAACTCTCCAGCTGCTCATCTATAACTTGCACTGACACTGATTCTGGAAATGCACCTGATCAGACACTGGTTTATCCCTGGAAGCCTAAGAAACTTTTTTTTTAACTTTCATAGAAAAAAATAGAATACATAGCTGGCACTGCTTGGAATAGAATTTCCAGTTGCTTAAATTTCATGAATACAAACTGGATTTAATGGCTTTAAAATTTAAAACAGTCACCTTTAGTTTATCGACTGAACTGGATTTTTGAGCATTGATAGGTGTGATGTAACTATTTTGATAGATTTAAGGTAAATGGTTGAAAGAAAAAGCAGTTAATTTTATCTGCACAGTTCAGTCTTTTTAAAGCTCTATGGGGCAGCCTCTATGTTTCAGGCAATGAGGTTGATGCTGGAGATAAAAAGATGATGCAGTTAGACACAGTCTCAGGCCTCAGTGACGAGTGTCCAATAGGAAACGTAATAGAAGTAAACCAGTAGCCAAGATACAATATATGACTATCAAAGTATGTACACAAATAGTATTTGAGGGAATTTATGGGGTGCTGGGAGAGCATAGAGGTGATGCTTCGTGGGGAGTAGCTAGAATAGTGAAGGAAGGAGTCAAGAGGGACCAGTGGACTAAGACACTAAGGGACCAAGTGCCTACGAGCTCAGTGCAGTCACTGTATAGGATATTGGTGGTAAGAGTAAAAGAGCTAGAGAGGATGGAGTTACGGTCAGAGATTAAGACCAGGATTGGGACATGCGAGTGGGTGCTGACCTACAGCAAAGGTTAAAGTTCCAGAGATGCTAGAGGTAGAGGCTGGTGGGGCTCTTGTGCTCAGTGGAGGTGGAAATTCCCTCAAGATGATGGCAGGAGCTGTTGTGCAGGGGATACTTTATAATCAACCACTTATTTATCGTCTCTAACTTAACAGGACCCGTGTGGGATGGTGATAGCCCCACCCCCCAAATATTCTCCTCCTCTCAGGTTCCAGTCCTCAGTAAATGCCACTTAACATGTATTCA
This sequence comes from Tursiops truncatus, assembly GCF_011762595.2. Lineage (NCBI taxonomy): Eukaryota > Metazoa > Chordata > Mammalia > Artiodactyla > Delphinidae > Tursiops > Tursiops truncatus. The sequence continues at coordinate 43,030,372 of NC_047034.1, forward strand.
TTTGCTCATGGCAAAATCTTAGCAGTCATTCTTGATACTTTCTTTTCCTCACTTCCACGGTTCATACGTCACACGTTTCAATGATAATGTCACAAAAGCACTTTTTTTTTTTTTTTTTTTGCGGTACGCGGGCCTCTCACTGTTGTGGCCTCTCCCGTTGCGGAGCACAGGCTCCGGACGCGCAGGCTCAGCGGCCATGGCTCACAGGCCCAGCCACTCCGCGGCATGTGGGATCTTCCCGGACCGGGGCACGAACCCGTGTCCCCTGCATCGGCAGGCGGACTCTCAACCACTGCGCCACCAGGGAAGCCCACAAAAGCACTTTTAAACGCTATCCTGTACGCTCTGTCTCCATACCCCAAAACTACTGTATTAGTCTGCCTGATCCATCACAATTAGCATCCTAACTAGACGTCTTCCTTCCCTCCTCACCTCCCACCAATTCCTTTCCTTTCTTTAGTGGTCTCCAAAATTTTTACTGTGAATCATTAGTAAAAACATTTTGAGCATGTGCCTCTACAGTATGCATATCTAGTTATAAATTACATACACGCACTACTGTGTTCCTGTACCAATACACTAGATATATATTGAAAACGTATGCAAAGGGAGAAATGTTAAAAAGATGAAAATGAAGTCGTTTTAAATGTTTTAATTGTGCCTGCTGATAATACAAAACCTTTTTGCTGTCACTAAAAGTTATTAATAATGAGAACAGTACGATTTGTATGTCCCATTACCTTTCCAGATCTGGATGTAACACTCCATATTATGGTAATTCCCAGTTCTACTTCATAGTGCAGTTGATTTTGATTCTTCATTTGATGGCTGTCATGTAAAAAAAACCTAACTCATGTAGACATAAATGAAAGAAGTACATGTTTAAATTTTGCCTTTTAAACATCGTACTCATCTTTACATACTGTTCACTAGTTGTGAAAATTATTTTCTTCAGTTAGGAAGTATCCATCTTCTCTAATGCCAAGCCATTGTTTTTAAGGTTAGCCCATGTTCAATATCCACTGAAACCCTTTGTTTGGGAGACTTTTCTACAGTTGGTAAAATCCTTCTTCCAAGTTTGCTAAGTATTAAGACATGTGATTTGATAAGCGGCACCCCATTTGGGGGAACATATATAACAGTGACAATATCTGCAAACACCCATTTACAGTTTTTCTTCCATTGTACACATTAGAAAACTTCTTTTGAACAGCAGTTGCCGTCTTATATACCTTATATCCTTTAAAGGGGTAGAGACTAAATGAGTTTGTTTCAAAATACCTGCCAAGTAGCATCCTGCAGAAAACCTTTCTCATCAAGAAGCAGGCCATCAAACTTTAAAAAAGAAAAATGCATAGATGACCTTTAAGTATTACACCATGCAGCATGTGCCACCAGTATGTTGGTGCCTAAGATTTTCATGGCCACGCCCCATCTTATTACTTGTACAAAAACTCTACAATTTAAAGATCTTGGTTTTATAAAAGGAATCACATTGCTGATATCCAATAGCCCCATAAATTCGAATGCACCAGAATATGCTGACAGCAATGGAACGAGGGAGCCCCTGTCCTCCTGCCCATCGTGGAGATCGTGTTCTTCCCTCAGCATTCCTCTAGAGACAGAGGGACCAAGTGAAGGCACTAGGGTCATTCCATACAGTAAAATGTTCGTAGCAGTTTAGTAAAAATAAAGGAAACGAGAATTGTGTTTCTTTTCTCTGCATTCCCAGGAGTTTTTTTGTCAACACATGTAGTGCATGCACAGAAATTAAAACCCAAATCTGCTGCCCATTCTTCATTTGCCTCCCGTTGCTCTGAGAATAAAGTTTAAAATCTTTAATCAGCATGATTTCTGTATTCATGCATAATTTGGACCCTGCCTACCTCTCAAACTCATCTCGTGGATTCACTAGAATCATGCTACGTGGGCCTTCTTTCAGTTCCCTGATTGCACCAAGCTCTTTTTCACACTGGTCCCTTCCCTTCCCATGCTCTGTGCCCTGGCCTTGAATGTTCTTCTCCATACCCATCACCTTGCTGACCACAGAGATCCTTTGGATCTCACATCACATCTCTCATCAAATGTGATGGGATGTCACATCTCTCCAGACATCCCATCTGACCCCTTCAATCTAAATTATTCCTCCTCTTTATATGCGCTCATTGCATATCTTACTTTGGCTTAACTGCACTTAATCATGATTTGTAATTATGTGTTTATTCATGAAGGTATTTGTCTGTCTCACTCAGGAAGCACCAAGGGTGCAGTAGCTTTTCTCCCAACCCATTCCAATGGGCCTTTATATCATAACACTCCTCCTTTGAAATTTATGGCATTCTCCATAATACTCTTTACCATCCTCTTCTCTGTTATCTACCCACTTCCTTGTGACACCCGAAAATTCATTTGGCTTCTGGGACGTTTATTCAACAAAGATTTATAAGTGTCAACAATGTGCCTGTACTGTGCTAGGCAGTTGAGATAAAACAGTACACACCATGAAACTTAGAAATATATTGCTTTGAATGGTCTTCCACTTTTAAAAAGGAAGACTCCACTTATAAACATCAGTGTTGCATTCACTTAATATAGCAGGAGTTCATAACCTTTACTGGGTTTCATCCTCTGAGTTTGTTAAGCGCTCTGATCCCCTTTCACAGTGAAAAATGCACAAATCCTAACAGTGTATATACAGTTTTAAGAGGTTCATGTAGCCCCTGAAGCTCACAGTTGGGTGACACTTCTTAAATCAATCATCTTGGGAACCAAAATATTTACATTCTCTTCTTAAAACCCTGGCATAGAGAAAGACAAAAAGGTGAAATGGAGAATAAAGAAGTGTGCCACAACTTCTGTCTCTGGAAGAAGGGAAGGGAGTGGATTATAGGAGAAAACCTTTTCTCGTTGCTGCCTGATACCATAGTTACAAAACACTGGTCCAGAACAGCAGTCTCCACAATTGTGTGTGTGAATCCCTGAAAGTATTTTGAAAAGTGAGGTCTGTCCATGCATATTTTTAAGCTAAAATCTAAAATATTCCATTTTAGGTTAAATAATCGCAAAGGATATCATTATCAGTGAACAGAAACACACTTAACTACGACTATTATATATCTTTTTAAATGTGCCAGTGAAATATGAATGTCACAGTGATTGATACCCACCATAAATCTAAATAACACATGAAGAACTTCTTCTCATTGCATCCTCTTAGATGGTACACAATTACATAAAATAGTGGTTGCCAGGCTTCTCCACTATAAAGTTACTCTTTTCAATACGTAATTAATATATATATTGTAGGGAGGTATTTTGTGAGTTTATGATTGTCTCTTTCATCATCAAACTCTCATTTATTTATTTATTATCAGTACAGTTTCATGGATTTCTGCTCTAATCAGTGAGTTAACAGTCCATTACAAATATCATTTATTTTTATCGTCAAGTTGTCCCAGTCTTGGGACAAACTGTCTTCTGTGTCTTTTGGCATATCCCCATGAATCTTTGAGAAATCTTTACTTATGGTACAGTAAGATGTTGCAGGATCAATGTATAATTGGTATTTTTTGCACAGCTATCCCAACATCACCCCCCCATCATAGAGGCTCCACATTGTACTGACAAATATGTAGTTACTATAACTCAGTCATATAGAAATGTGGAGAATTTTATTTTATTAAAAAGTATATAAATTATTTTGCTTCATGAATTTTAATACCCCCATCCTTACAACACAGTAAAATGTTGTATAAGTTGGATAAGCTCCATAATATGGATTGTTAAAGTGACCCCAGACCAGGGGGGAGAATTTCAAAGGTGCTCAGTGACACAAAGCCAATATGTCACTACAATGACAAAAGTTAAGAAGCTGAGTTGACTCCACTAGTGAATATCTGATTTTGCAGCCCCACCTCATTATTAGTGCAGTTAATATTATATATTATCCTTTTGTAATTTTAGATGAAAGATATTTAAAATCATGGTATTGATATTATCTTTCTTGACATTGTTTTTATTGACACTGTCATACTTAATCTTTACACAGTTATGTTAAAATATGTGGTATTAAGAAGTGAAGAAACTGCTAACTAAAAAAAGTAGTTTAGATTAAGGAGACCTTATGAATATTACATATACTTTCCTGAAAATCAGAGAAAAACATCATGTACTGTTCTGTCAAGATAATGTGACACTCTGTAATCCTTTTAGTTTTTTTTTTTAACCTGGTCTGTAAAGAGAATAACTGGAATTGTTCTTTTAATAGTACAGTTCAACAATACAACGAAATGGCAATACTTCAGAAAATGAGCTAATGATAATTGTCAGGAATTATAGTCTAGGCAACCTCTGAAATTGGAATGCAAAGTAGGCTTCAAATTATTTTCACAGATTTAACCAGAGGGATGATTTCAACTCAGCTACCTGCTTTTTTTTAGCTACCTGCTTTTAATATTTAACTTGCCTCAAGTCATTAAGGTAGATAAGCATCTGAGTACTGAGAAGAGTAAATTAAAATCCCACTGTCAGAAGGGACAGGAAAAAGCAGTGGTCAAAGACAAGAACCTCAGTAGTCCTATGCCTGGTGAAGAAAGTTACTTAATGGCCATTAAATCCTAAATGTTCAGCTTTGCTTTAGATCCTTGGGGAAATGTTCTCTATCCATGTTACTCTGCCCACACTGGAAACAATGATTAGATCAGCACATAAATAGAATATTTACTTTAAAGAAAAGTTGAGGCTCTTCTAATTATTATCCAATACTTGAGTTGGCTGGTGGTAATTGTGAAAACCTTACAAAAACCTTACAGCGTTTCAGGTAAAAATTCCTCATCCAGTTATGACTCCATGAAAGGGACTGGCTTACCTGTAACGAGTGATTATTATCTATAGTTAATTGAGTGAACAAGAGAAGAAAAAATAAAACCTATTAGAATAGAAAATATGGGTAAGGCAGGGTAAGATCTGTAGGGAAAAATCACTAGAAAAGACTGTAGCTCTGCAAAAAAATGGCCTTGTACATGAAGTAAGAATGGGAAGGGAGTGATTCAAGGAAAATGATTGGTGGGAGGGGCTTTGAGAGAAAGAAAATCCAAATTGTTATTTTACCATGGAGGACCAGCAGAGTTGCTGTTGCCAGATTTCCAAATTACACCACAGATTTCCACTCTGAAGTAGCTTCCTGCAAATAACTGCTGAGATATTCATCTTTGGAAATGGACAATTAAGATATTAGCAAATTTTGATTATTATTTATTAATGATCAAAACCCCAAACTCTATAAACAGTATTGTAGAATTTCAAAGCTAATAAGTAGTTAGAGAAAGTGGGGTAGTCATGATCTTGGGGGGAAAGCTGAAGCAGAAAATACAGAGTTTTCCGATTTAATGGAAATGTACAGAGGGCTAAAGACTTGTTCAAGAGGACAAACTTTTGGGTGGTTCTGAAGGTCATAGTGAACTAGAGTTAATGTAAATGAACAAATAATTTGGGTTAGAATTGTTCTAAATTTGAGGAATTTCACAGGCTCATCTAGATAAATGAAGCAACAGATCTAAAATGAAATAATGTTCAGCCTCTTGGTGATTGTTGAATTTTATAGAAAACAGGACTCATGGGATAGCATGGCTTAAAATTGTAGAGCCTTTTTTACATTAGCTAATATTCGACCATGATATTTCAGGTAACCCCAGATGGTGGGGAGACGGTGACTTTTGACATGTGGAGAGAACGATTTTAGATGACATGCATCTGGATTCTGTTCTCTTATCAAGAGTCAGAGGAGGATTAAGACTTCCTGTCACAGAAGCATGGCTCAGAAACAGATCAGAGGGGAAAAAAGTATGAGGAAGTACTGCTCCTCACAAATCAGCTTTACTCTCTTGGAAAAACATGTCGCTGACATTTTGTAGAGTTGTTTGGAGGAAAATAATCTTAGAAACGCAGTTGATAAAGACCAAGCATTTAAAAGACTTGCAATTTAAAATATACTTTTCAAACTGAGAACGCTGAAAATTCTCTTAAGTTCATGTTGTATTGGGTTGGCCAAAAAATTCATTCGGGTTTTCCCTGGAACATGAAAACCCGAACGAACTTTTTGGCCAACCCAATACTTTCTGTCACTAAGAATGACTACTCCAATGAAGACTGACCAAGCGTAAAGACAAGGATACTTTCAGAAGTGGAATCATTAACAAATATGAAAAACAGGGCAGAGAATTATCCTTCATCACACCGCAGTGTATAGTAAGGTATAAAAAATCATACTTTAGTAAACAGCGTTATGGTTCAGAAATATTGACTCAAATATTCTCAATCATTTTTTATTTTCTTTATAACATTAAAAATTAGGGTCCTTCAAGATATTTTTTACTTTGATATTTAGATAATATTTACAAAGATTCCCAGTGGCAATTGCTATCCAGTTTTGACATGTGCGTTTATCAAATAAATAGCATTCCTGAGAGATCTCTGCCCTCACAGAGTTTATTCAGGGCTGCTATGCTATATGCTGAATCTATGCAGGCAATGTTATAACATCAGTAAGGGGGGAGTTAAAAGGAAAATAACTACTCAAAATTTCTGCACCTCCAGAAAGTTAGCCCTAAGCTCAAGGTCTGCTACATGGTAGATATTCACTAGGTGATTGTTGAAATCCACAGTTTCCATGTTTACATACTTTTACCTTTAATATCCTTGCCTATATATATTCATTATTTTATATAGTTGTAATCAGAATAAAGACAACTTTGTTTTCTTTCACTTTATGTAACACAATCATAATAGAAGAGTTGACTGACTTCACATAAACACTGCTTAAATGACATTTATCTCAATATTGTGCTATTCAAAATATAGTTCAGAAAATATTTTCTTTCATACTGACTTTTTCCTTTGCTAGAAATTCTTGCCCAGGTTAAATTTCTTTTTTAAATTTTTTTAACATCTTTATTAGCGTATAATTGCTTTACAATGGTGTGTCAGTTTCTGCTCTACAACAAAGCGAATCAGCCATATATACACACACGTCCCCATATCGCCTCCCTCTCGCATCTCCCTCCCTCTCACGCTCCCCATCCCACCCCTCCAGGTGGTCACAAAGCACTGAGCTGATCTCTCTGTGCTATGTGGCTGCTTCCAACTAGCTATCTGTTTTACGTTTGGCAGTGTATATATGTCCATGGCATTCTCTCACATTGTCCCAGCTTACCCTTCCCCCCCCCGTGTCCTCAAGTCCATTCTCTAGGAGGTGTGCATCTTTATTCCCATCTTGCCCCTAGGATCTTCTGACCATTTTTTAAAAATTTTAGATTCCATATATATGTTAGCATATGGTATTTGTTTTTTGCTTTCTGACTTACTTCACTCTGTATGACAGTCTCTAGGTCCATCCACCTCACTACAAATAACTAAGTTTCATTCCTTTTTTATGGCTGAGTAATATTCCATTGTATGTATGTGCCACATCTTCTTTATCAATTCATCTGTTGATGAACACTTAGGTTGCTTCCATGTCCTGGCTATTGTGAAAAGAGCTGCAGTGAACATTTTGGTACATGACTCTTTTTGAGTTATGGTTTTCTCAGGGTATATGCCCAGTAGTGGGGTTGCTGGGTCATATGGTAGTTCTATTTGTAGTTTTTAAAGGAACCTCCATACTGTTCTCCATAGTGGCTGTATCAGTTTACATTCCCACCAACAGTGCAAGAGGGTTCCCTTTTCTCCACACCCTCACCAGCATTTATTGTTTGTAGATTTTTTGATGATGGCCATTCTGACTGGTGTGAGATGATATCTCATTGTAGTTAAGATTTGCATTTCTCTAATGATTAATGATGTTGAGCATTCTGTCATGTGTTTGTTGGCAATCTGTGTATCTACTTTGGAGAAATGTCTATTTAGGTCTTCTGCCCATTTTTGGATTGGGTTGTTTGTTTTTTTGGTATTGAGCTGCATGAGTTGCTTGTATGTTTTGGAGATTAATCCTTTGTCAGTTGCTTCATTTGCAAATATTTTCTCCCGTTGTGAGGGTTGTCTTTTCATCTTGTTTATGGTTTCCTTTGCTGTGCAAAAGCTTTGCAGTTTCATTAGGTCCCATTTGTTTTTGTTTTTATTTCCATTTCTCTAGGAGATGGGTCAAAAAGGATCTTGCTGTGATTTATGTCATAGAGTGTTCTGCCTATGTTTTCCTCTAAGAGTTTGATGGTGTCTGGCCTTACATTTAGGTCTTTAATCCATTTTGAGCTTATTTTTGTGTGTGGTGTTAGGGAGTGTTCTAATTTCATTCTTTTACATGTAGCTGTCCAGTTTTCCCAGCACCACTTATTGAAGAGGCAGTCTATCCTCCACTGTATACTCTTGCCTCCTTTATCAAAGGTAAGGTGACCATATGTGCATGGGTTTATCTCTTGGCTTTCTATCCTGTTCCATTGATCTATCTTTCTGTTTTTGTGCCAGTACCATACTGTCTTGATTATTGTAGCTTTGTATTATAGTCTGAAATCAGGGAGCCTGTTTCCTCCAGCTCCATTTTTCTTTCTAAAGATTGCCATGGCTATTCGGGGTCTTTTATGTTTCCATACAATTTGTGAATTTTTTTATTCTACTTCTGTGAAAAATGCCAGTGGTAGTTTGATAGGGATTGCACTGAATCTGTAGATTGCTTTGGGTAGTAGAGTCATTTTCATAATGTTGATTCTTCCAATCCAAGAACATGGTATATCTCTCCATCTATTTCTATCATCATTAATTTCTGTCATCAGTGTCTTATAATTTTCTGCATACAGGTCTTTTGTCTCCTTAGGTAGGTTTATTCCTAGATATTTTATTCTTTCTGTTGCAATGGTATTCTTTCTGTGGGTGGGAAGTAAGGGTGAGCTTGATAAGAAATAGGGCAGTGATCCTTAGCCGTAAGGAATCTGCCATGTAGTTGGTTAAGTGGATCAATGGAGTGATAAATACTTATGGTTTCAAGTGAGCTTCCTGTAAACTTCCTACATTGGAAGTTTCCAAGATAGTGAACTTTCATCTTTTTTAGGCCATCCTATTGATCTTATCTGATTAAGGAAAACTGCCTTAAATTTGGGTTTGGAATCACTATTGGGGAGGAAAATACTGGGCCTCTGTAACCATGAGATTTTGCTACCTTGAAAAGCTATCAGATGTTAATAAGTGTTCCTAGTTGGTGATGAAGATGTTAGTGATTCTTCTAAAGTGAAAGGGTTAAACCTTCTTTAAGTTTTAAAAGGTTACATCCAGTAAGGATGGGGAAGCCCAGGTTCTGGGATAGCCTATTCAGGTATTGTCATGCAGAGTTGTAAGAACAATAGCAAAGGTTAGGGAGCTGGTAAGGAGAAGAGAAAGAAAAGGAAGTTGATTTAAGGGGTCTGTACAAGAGGCATGATGTTCTTCACCGTGAGATGAGGCATTAGTAGCATCACAGGCTTCTTAGAATGCTGAGGAGGCTCTGCAAAGACTAAAAACCTTGAGGAAACATACTTTAAACCTTTACTATAAATAGGCCTGGCCAAGTCTCCCTCCAGAGAGAAACAAGATTATCCCAGCAGAGTCAACTAAGAAGCAGACTCTTTTTACTGGAGTATGTAACCAAAACATGATTGATTTGCCTGCCATTCATTCATTCATTTGTCTAACAAATGCTTATTGAATTCCCACATGTACACTCTTCTAGGTTCTGAGAATACCGAATGGGACATGGCAGACAAACCCTTTCTATTACCATGAAGACATTTAAACTAATCATTGTAATAAGTTTGTGATGAGAGTAATGCTAGGGAAGTCCAGGATGATGTAGCTACAAATATCAAGTGATCCTGATGTTGTCGAGGGGATCAGGAAATGGCTCCATAAGGATGTCTAATTTAGGATGAGTAAAAAGTATCCCAGAGAAGGACAGGCAATCAGTATTCTGGGCAGAGCAAATAATAACTAATGAATGAAAGAAGGAAAAGAAAAAGTGGCGTATTTGAGGAAATTAAAGAAATGTTCAGGATGGGCCCCAAGGGTAGACTTTGAGAGGGTTGGGGGTTAGAAATGAAGCTGAAACAGTAGGTAAGCCCTAGAACATATGAGCCACTTTAAAGAGTTTGGACTAAGTGAAATGGGAATCAATTGAATAGTTTTATGCAGTGGAAAATACTTGATTGATTTATGTTTATTAAGGGGCACTCTGGCTGCTGTGTGAATGCATTTAAGGGAGATGGACTTAAGTCAGAAAGACTGGTTAGGAAGCTGCTGAAATAATATAGATGAGACAAAATGGTGGACTGGACTATAGTTTTAGCAATGGGAATGGAGAGAAGCGAAAGGAATTGAGAGAAAAAAGGTAAATCAGCAAGACTTAGGATTGATTTGATAAGACTGGGTGAGAGGAAGAATAAAGGATTATACTGAAGTTCCACTTGGGAAACTTAGTGGTTAATGGTGTTATTCACTGTGATAAAAAATTAAATAAGAATAGGTTTAAGAAGTTAAAGGATTTCATTTGGAGAAGTGCTGAGTTTGAGATGGCCAGGAGTCATCTTAAGTGAAGATGTTTCATAAGCAGTCAGTTGTATAGATACTGAATTCAGTAGGGAGACTTGACCTAAAAATATGTATTTGAGAGTCATCAGCAAATAGACAGTAATAGAAATAATTGAAGGGATATGGTTATCCAGGGAACATGATAAGAATAGAAGCCTGAGGGACAAAGGTAGTTAAGAGGAGGATGAAAGAAAATGATCCCATGAGGTTGATGGAAAAGAATTAACTTGAATGGTTTAAAAAAAAAGCCACCATAAAAATGTACTGATTTGGAAATTAAAAGCAAAGACTGATTGGGAGTCATCATCAATGCCATTTGCAGCTGTAAAGATCAGGCAAAAGAAGGACAGAGAATGGTGCACTGAATTTAGTGACAAGGATGAGATCATTTCCAGTAGCGTTTGGAAGGCAAGCAACTGTAGCACTCCATTTTCTTCCTTTTCTTGTAAATCAGATCACTGGGCTGTGAGAATTATGTGAAAGTTAAGAATACATGGAATACAGAGGAAGACCTCTTCTTTGGGTCAAGTGCATAGCTATCACCATCACATTCATGGTGATCCTTTAGGAGCTATTTCTGCTCACTTGGAGTCCTCAGCTTTGTTATTGCTAAGTGGTGTCGATTTGCTTAGTTTTAGGGAGATAACATACTATTTGAATAAACTGTTGAAAGATTTTTTTTTAATCCAACAAAACAAACATGTTTTAATGCATAAGGATTCATTTTAATTATCCACAAGCATTAATGTTTCAATTGAGAAAAATATTTACTTGTAAAAATTTGATGTTTTCTGGACCTTATTTTTTAATGTCTTAGAAAACAAAAGAGCACCTTCAGAGTTTGAATGTACAGTTTTGTCACCATTCAAAGATACGAGTCTGTACTTTAGGATACTATGTGCTATTTGATGAATAATGACTACATTGGTATAGGCAATTCTGTAAGGTCATGAATTTTTTAAAGAAATGGGAATAAATAATAATTCTTTACTTTGATGGCCTTGGTTTAGTTTTTGAGGGACTCTTCTTTATTTTTCTTTTTTTTTCAAGCTTTGAGTTTGAGTGGCTATGTTCCTGAAGTCTTGTATCTTGAAGAATAGTAGAAAAATAAGGCACAATAGAGAGGGAATAGATAGCATTATTGATTTAGATAAGTAGTCCTAGTGCATATTTTTATGAGTAAATTTTCATTCTTTCCAGTATCTTTAGGAAATTATGGCAATGGATCCTCACCCTAAAATAACCTGCTATAGGGTGGATTTCCACATAATGTGAATTTGCCTTGCACTCCTCCTAAAGATATTTAGTCTTTAGAATTAATAAGATTTTACTGGTGAGGAAAGATAATATGTCGTAGTTAAACCTCCAAGTTTGAATCCTGGCTCCTGGCTCTACCACATATGCATTGTGTGTCTTAAGTTTTATAACCTCTCTAGTCTCAGTTTCTTCTGTGGAAAATAGAATCTTCCCCAGAGAGTTGTTGTAAAGATTAAATAAGTTAATATTTTTAAAAGAGCAATGCCTACCACATAGTAGGCACTATCTATGCATACAAGATTTTACTCAGTCTCATTACATAGACCTGTATTAATAACGAGAATCCTTTTTATTATGAGTTATATATGTTTATTGAGTGGTACAATGAATTCATTATTACATTTTACAGTATTATTCCAGTTGTAATACTGAGTAAACATAAACACTGTCTTGCATTGACCTTCATTTGACTGATGAAATACATCATTCAATGTATCTGGCTAGGATGACTGTTCAGCTGTATTTTTTTTTTCCTTGTTTAAAAGGCTTTTAATATAAAGCAGATAATTTTTTGCAACATTTCCCAAACTTTTCATTATCCAATTGGCTGAGGCTTCTCAACGATTATCATTTCACAACAATATCTCCATTTTCACCTTCTTTAAATGAATTGGCCTCATAGATGTGCCGTTAAAACAGAGCTTCACTCTCAACGTATTTTTAATTTTGTATTCAAACAGTATGAAGGATTCAGCCATAACAGTGAGTGGATTTCTGATACATGCTACATGATGGATGCAACTAAGTGAAAGAAGTCAGGCACGAAAGGCTACATATTGTATGGTTCCATTTATACGAAATGTCCAGCAGTGGCAAATCCATACACACAGAAAATATTCTACATTAGTGGTTGCCAGGGGTTTGGAAGAGAGGGAAATAGGGAATGACTCCTTAAAATGGATGTAGGTTTCCTCTTGGGGTGATGAAAATGTTTTGCAGCTCGGCAGTGGTGATAGTTGCACAACATGGTGACAGCAGTACATTCCACTGAATGGTACAGTGAATTGTAAAATGATCAAAATGGTGAATTTTGTGTTACGTTCATTTTACTACAATAAAAAGGAGAAAGGATTAGGGAAAGACTTAGAGTTTGGGAAACTAAGGTGAACCGGTCCAGAAAAAGACAGCTCTACTGTTCAGTGTTCTCTCAGCTCTCCCAGTGCATTAATCCTCAGCAAAAAGTAGCCTGAACTTGTAGATGATAGTCATTCAACACAGTCCAGGGAAAAGTAAATAAAATAAAATCCAACTCTTCTTCTTTTTTTTTTTTAGAGGGATATTGTTTTACTACTAATTACCAGCATTTAGTAATGATAAGCCAAACATTAAGCCTTTAGGAAATTTGTGAACTCCTTCATTTCTTACAATAACTCTGTCAGATTGGTACCAGTATTTATCACCATTGATGAAGAAACTCAGTTTCAGAGGAAGACACTGAGGCACAGAGAGGTTGAATGTAATTTGTCCATAATTGCCCTAGCTGCTATGCTAGTCTGCTTCATCAACCACTATCACCACTATCACATTTCTTTTTTTTTTACATCTTTATTGGAGTATAATTGCTTTACAATGGTGTGTTAGTTTCTGCTTTATAACAAAGTGAATCAGTTATACATATACATATGTTCCCATATCTCTTCCCTCTTGCGTCTCCCTCCCTCCCTATCCCACCCCTCCAGGCGGTCACAAAGCACTGAGCTGATCTCCCTGTGCTATGCGGCTGCTTCCCACTAGCTATCTACCTTACGTTTGGTAGTGTATATATGTCCATGCCTCTCTCTCGCTTTGTAACAGCTTACCCTTCCCCCTCCCCATATCCTCAAGTCCATTCTCTAGTAGGTCTGTGTCTTTATTCCTGTCTTACCCCTAGGTTCTTCATGATATTTCTTTTTCTTAAATTCCATATATATGTGTTAGCATACGATATTTGTCTTTCTCTTTCTGACTTACTTCACTCTGTATGACAGACTCTAGGTCTATCCACCTCATTACAAATAGCTCAACTTCGTTTCTTTCTATGGCTGAGTAATATTCCATTGCATATATGTGCCTCATCTTCTTTATACATCTATCCGATGATGGACACTTAGGTTGTTTCCATCTCCGGGCTAAAAACAGCTGCAATGAACATTTTGGTACATGACTCTTTATGAATTATGGTTTTCTCAGGGTATATGCCCAGTAGTGGGATTGCTGGGTCATATGGTAGTTCTATTTGTAGTTTTTTAAGGAACCTCCATATTGTTCTCCATAGTGGCTATACCAATTTACATTCCCACCAACAGTGCAAGAGGGTTCCCTTTCTCCACACCCTCTCCAGCATTTATTGTTTGTAGATTTTTTGATGATGGCCATTCTGACTGGTGTGAGATGATATCTCATTGTAGTTTTGATTTGCATTTCTCTAATGATTAATGATGTTGAGCACTCTTTCATGTGTTTGTTGGCAGTCTATATATCTTCTTTGCAGAAATGTCTATTTAGGTCTTCTGCCCATTTTTGGATTGGGTTGTTTGTTTTTTTGTTATTGAGCGGCATGAGCTGCTTCTAAATTTTGGAGATTAATCCTTTGTCAGATGCTTCATTTGCAAATATTTTCTTCCCTTCTGAGGGTTGTCTTTTGGTCGTGTTTATGGTTTCCTTTGCTGTGCAAAAGTTTTGAAGTTTCATTAGGCCCCATTTGTTTATTTGTGTTTTTATTTCCATTTCTCTAGGAGGTGGGTCAAAAAGGATCTTGCTGTGATTTATGTCATAGAGTGTTCTGCCTATGTTTTCCTCTAAGAGTTTGATAGTGTCTGGCCTTAAATTCAGGTCTTTAATCCATTTTGAGCTTATTTTTGTGTATGGTGTTAGGGAGTGATCTAATCTCATACTTTTACATGTACATGTCCAGTTTTCCCAGCACCACTTATTGAACAGGCTGTCCTTTCTCCACTGTACATTCCTGCCTCCTTTCTTTCTGTTTTTGTGCCAGTACCATACTGTCTTGATTACCGTAGCTTTGTAGTATAGTCTGAAGTCAGGGAGCCTGATTCCTCCAGCTCCGTTTTTCATTCTCAAGATTATTTTGGCTATTCGGGGTCTTTTGTATTTCCATACGAAATGTGAAATTTTTTGTTCTAGTTCTGTGAAAAACGCCAGTGGTAGTTTGATAGGGATTGCACTGAATCTGTAGATTGCTTTGGGTAGTAGAGTCATTTTCACAATGTTGATTCTTCCAATCCGAGAACACGGTATATCTCTCCATCTATTTCTGTCATCTTTAATTTCTGTCATCAGTGTCTTACAATTTTCTGCATACAGGTCTTTTGTCTCCTTAGGTAGGTTTACTCCTAGATATTTTACTCTTTTTGTTGCAATGGTAAATGGGAGTGTTTCCTTGATTTCACTTTCAGATTTTTCATTAGTGTATAGGAATGCCAGGAGATTTCTGTGCATTAATTTTGTATCCTGCTACTTTACCAAATTCATTGATTAGCTCTAGTAGTTTTCTGGTAGCATCTTTAGGATTCTCTATGTATACTATCATGTCATCTGCAAACAGTGACAGCTTTACTTCTTCTTTTCCGATTTGGATTCCTTTTATTTCCTTTTCTTTTCTGATTGCTGTGGCTAAAACTTCCAAAACTATGTTGAATAAGAGTGCTGAGAGTGGGCAACCTTGTCTTGTTCCTGATCTTAGTGGAAATGGTTTCGGTTTTTCACCACTGAGGACGATGTTGGCTGTGGGTTTGTCATATATGGCCTTTATTATGTTGAGGAAATTTCCCTCTATGCCTGCTTTCTGCAGGGTTTTATAAATGGGTGTTGTATTTTGTAAAAAGCTTTCTCTGCATCTATTGAGATGATCATATGGTTTTTCTCCTTCAATTTGTTAATATGGTTTATCGCATTGATTGATTTGCGTATATTGAAGAATCCTTGCATTCCTGGAATAAACCGCACTTGATCATGATGTATGATCCTTTTACTGTGCTGTTAGATTCTCTTTGCTAGTATTTTGTTGAGGATTTTTGCATCTGTGTTCATCAGTGATACTGGCCTGTAGTTTTCTTTCTTTGTGACATCCTTGTCTGGTTTTGGTATCAAGGTGATAGTGGCCTTGTAGAATGACTTTGGGAGTGTTCCTCCCTCTGCTATATTT